>NC_135571.1:14371045-14497120 GCF_964340395.1 Glandiceps talaboti
CAAGGTATGTAACCATGGTAACTATCTTATAGTAAATATAGAGCTGACAAGGTATGTAACCATGGTAACTATATTGTAGTAAATATAATAGAGCTAACAAGGTATGTAACCATGGTGACTGTATAGTTAGATGTTGTTCCTCAATATTTTCCTTCATCGAGCTGAGAAAAATACAAGTGACCTAAGGGGCCTTGTCACTATGAGTTGCTATATGATAAACCCATAAGTCATGAGTATTGTGTGGCTGAATGAAGACATATATTATAGAATAATATAAGTATGCCTCATAATTTTAATATGAAAAATTGGGGAAAACAATGGAAATTTTATTTATATTTCAAACACTGCAAAAACAGTGACATTGACACAGGTTGGCATGACTAAGAACAACCAGGGTATATAAACCATATTTTCTGTTCAAAGACAACATTTTGGCTTGTGCATAGTATAATATCTGCAAAAACAGTGACATAGACACAGGTTGTCATGACTAAGAATAACCAGGGTATATAATCCATATTTTCTGTTCAAAGACAATAACATGGCTTGAGTGTGGTATATTTATTTTGGTTCTAACCTTCCAAGGAGGAGTATGATTTTTTTTTCTCTTTCTGCCTCACAAGATGTTCATTTCCAAAAAAACATACAAAACACCTTACATTGTATAATTATCAGAAATACTTTGAAAATTTATTTAAAATTATTAAGTTATTAGCATTATCAAAATGTATAATAACTGGATAGAACTGATAGGTGAAGCTATTATCGCCAGTATTCCCAAAATAGTAATTCTACAAGATACTCTCACAGTTTGGCAAGCTATTAGTCAGATAACAAATCAATACATAACTACCACCATATCAAATATCACTCCACAGAAAACAGATTAATAACTCTTTGAATTAAACTAAAAATGCTATCATAAAGTTATTAGCTTTCAAAATATGATAATAGGGTACAGTAAGTTAGGCCGACACTTCCTGCTAATGTTAAATAGCACCCCCTAGTGGCCAAACTGTGCAATCTTTTGTCTTTTTTTATAATGTGCATATGATGTCATTGCGCTGTGTAGTGTAGTCATCTGTGGAACTACAGTATGTGTAACCTAGCTGTCTGTTTGATTCTTTGATAGCTGATTGGTGGACTTGCTGATGAAAAAGACCGCTGGGCTGAATCTGTCAAGGAACTGGAGAAGATAATTGATAATATTGTGGGCAATGTGATCCTAGCAGCTGGCTATGTCTCCTACCTGGGACCATTCACTGTAAGTATCACATACACTCGCTTGAAGTATTAGATACACATACCTATATTTTGCACAGGGGGTTACACACCTAGTACTGTATACCTATATTTTGTACAGGGGGTTACACACCTAGTACTATATACCTATATTTTGCACATTGGGTTACACACCTAGTACTGTATACATATATTTTGCACAGGGGGTTACACACCTAGTACTGTATACCTATATTTTGCACAGGGGTTACACACCTAGTACTGTATACCTATATTTTGCACAGGGGTTACACACCTAGTACTGTATACCTATATTTTGCACAGGCAGTATTACTATAATTATATTGTAAACTGTAATGTATTTATTATACAGGGAGAGTACAGAGGGTTACTAAATGATGAATGGTTTGAGAAATTTGATTCATTCGGTGTACCCTTCACTCCTGGTGGTGATTTCCTGACAACATTGGCCGATGCAGTCAAGATTCGTAGTTGGCAGATTGCTGGTTTACCTAGAGATAACCTGTCAGTAGAGAATGCTGTAATTGTCCAATACTCTCAGAGATGGCCACTATTTATTGATCCACAAGGACAAGCCAATCGCTGGATTAAAACTCTGGTAAGTTTAAATCTTGCTAATCATTGGATTACAGCTAAAATGATGTAGGCTTGGTGTTTCTCTCATGTGACATTACAGCTAAAATGATGCAGGCTTGGTGTTTCACTCATGTGACATGACATTTAATACAGCTAAAATGATGTAGGCTTGGTGTTTCATTCATGTGACATGACATTTAATACAGCTAAAATGATGTAGGCTTGGTGTTTCACCCATGTGACATGACATTTAATACAGCTAAAATGATGTAGGCTTGGTGTTTCACTCATGTGACATGACATTTAATACAGCTAAAATGATGTAGGCTTGGTGTTTCATTCATGTGACATGACATTTAATACAGCTAAAATGATGTAGGCTTGGTGTTTCACTCATGTGACATGACATTTAATACAGCTAAAATGATGTAGGCTTGGTGTTTCTCTCATGTGACATTACAGCTAAAATGATGTAGGCTTGGTGTTTCACTCATGTGACATGACATTTAATACAGCTAAAATGATGTAGGCTTGGTGTTTCACTCATGTGACATGACATTTAATATACACCCTCAAACAACTTCTAATGTGAAAGAAACAATTACATAGGTACCATATACAGTGGGGATGTAGAAGTAGTTAAATTGACATGTTGATTATCAGTTAGAAAATAAACATTTGCAGCAATTAAAATCATCAAGTCCATATGTAATGTTTTCATTAGAAGCCTGTTTTTACTGCACTGTGAAAGAATAGCAATGCTTATCAGTGTTCAATGTGATTGGGCAAAGGATCCTACTGTGTTATGTTGTGTCTCTGTTATTGTTAGTCTAGAGTGACTACTAGTCATTAAACAGAGAGTGAAGGGTAAAATATAAGTAACATTTTATTTGGAAACAAAAATGATGAAAATTGCTTACAACTTACAAGTTACAGATGATGTCCCTTTAATCATTATACAATGGGGTTTTTTTTACACAGGAAAAAGACAATGGTATGGATGTTATCAAGCTGACTGACAGAGATTTCTTAAGAAGTCTGGAGAATGCTGTAAGATTTGGTAAACCATGTTTACTAGAGAACGTTGCTGAAGAACTTGACCCAGCTTTAGAACCCATCCTACTCAGACAGGTCAGTTGTTTGGATCATTCACATTTCTTTAATTATCAAACAAATTGGTCTCCAAGGTGCTATCGTTTTTTAGTGTAATATATACATGTAATGTTACCTCAGAAATAAGCTAATACCAGACTGTTGAAATGTACATATACATGTAATACCAGACTGTTGAAATGTACATATACATGTAATACCAGACTGTTGAAATGTACATATACATGTAATACCAGACTGTTGAAATGTACATACATGTAATACCAAACTGTTGAAATGTACATACATGTAATACCAGACTGTTGAAATGTACATACATGTAATACCAGACTGTTGAAATGTACATACATGTAATACCAGACTGTTGAAATGTACATACATGTACATGTAATACCAGACTGTTGAAATGTACATACATGTACATGTAATACCAGACTGTTGAAATGTACATACATGTAATACCAGACTGTTGAAATGTGCATACATGTAATACCATACTGTTGAAATGTACATACATGTAATACCAGACTGTTGAAATGTACATACATGTAATACCAGACTGTTGAAATGTGCATACATGTAATACCATACTGTTGAAATGTACATACATGTAATACCAGACTGTTGAAATGTACATACATGTAATACCAGACTGTTGAAATGTGCATACATGTAATACCATACTGTTGAAATGTACATACATGTAATACCAGACTGTTGAAATGTACATACATGTAATACCAGACTGTTGAAATGTACATTACATGTAAATTGTAATACTAGACTGTTGAAATGTACATACATGTAATACCAGACTGTTGAAATGTACATACATGTAATACCAAACTGTTGAAATGTACATACATGTAATACCAGACTGTTGAAATGTACACATACATGTAATACCAGACTGTTGAAATGTACATACATGTAATACCAGGGGGAGGTTGTTCTCGTGTATGTGTATGTTGGGTTAATGATTGTAAACCCCAGTAAAGCACAGTGTTGGTATGTACTAGATAGATATAACTAACTGATATTCTTATTACATGTATTATAATTTGTAGACTTTTAAACAACAAGGCAGTACGGTGATCAAACTAGGAGATGCTATCATACCATACCATGATGACTTTAAGTTTTACATCACTACAAAGTTCCCTAACCCTCACTACACACCAGAAGTATCTACTAAAGTGACTGTTGTCAACTTCACACTATCACCCAGGTAAGATCACTGTACATTACCCAGGTAAGATCACTGTACGTTACCCAGGTAAGACCACAGGACAGGGGTCTCCACATTTTACCAGGCAGGGTCTCCACATTTTACCAGGGCAGGGGTCGCCACATTTTACCAGGGCAGGGGTCTCCATATTTTACCAGGGCAGGGGTCTCCATATTTTACCAGGGCAGGGGTCTCCACATGTTAACAGGGCAGGGGTCTCTACATTTTACCAAGGCAGGGGTCTCCACATGTTAACAGGGCAGGGTCTCTACATTTTACCAGGGTAGGGGTCTCCACATTTTACCAGGGCAGGGGTCTCCACATGTTAACAGGGCAGGGGTCTCCACATGTTAACAGGGCAGGGGTCTCCACTGAAATTATTTTATCCTTTCCCTAATACCACACTAAGACTAAACAACAGCACAAATAATAATAAGTTGTATGGTTTAATTTCAGTGGTCTAGAGGATCAAGTATTGTCACGTGTTGTGGCTGAGGAAAGACCTGACTTGGAAGAAGCAAAGAATCAGTTGATCATCAGTAATGCTAAGATGAAGCAAGAACTGAAGGAGATTGAAGACAAGATATTAGAACGTCTTAGTGCATCACAAGGCAGTCCTGTAGATGATGTGGATCTGATAGCTGTCTTAGAAGCATCTAAGATAAAGTCACAAGAAATCAAGGTATAGTACAGTCTTCTATGTTATTTCACAAATGACTATGGTCTCTGTTTGGGGGTTTTTAGGATTTATTTCAAATTTTCAATTTATAAAACAATTTTGTCATAATTGCTTCCTTCTTGAAAAATCAATGTGAAACAAGATATGCCCTTGTTAGTAACTCAATAAATAGCAAAAGATTAATAAATAATGTATGTAAAATGTTTGTTATTGTATGTACAATAAAATTCTTTTACACATTGTTTAGCATTTTGCAATGTATTCTGTTACAAACACAGACTTGGTCTATGTTGTTTCACATTAATTTCTCAAGTAGAAAGCCACGATGATAAAATTGCTTTAGAGATATTAAAAATCCAAAATAAATACCCAATCCTCATTCATATAGCTAAAGAATATTGCAATATATCCCTAAACAATTTGTGTTTCATAGTAGTGAAAAACTAATTCAAACTGACAGTCAGCCTCTGATGGTCTATAATTCTCTTCATCTTGTCCGTGATATTTCTAAACCTCACGGTCAAGTTGAAGGGGTTCAGTAGCCGTGGACAAATGTGTTGTATGAGTCTGTGTTCATGTAAACATTGCCTTGATATCTTGTGATAACTCATCCCTTGTTGATATTTTCAGGCCAAAGTCACTGTAGCTGAAGAGACAGAGAAAGAGATTGATGTTACAAGAAGTAAATACATACCAGTAGCTGTCAGGACATCCTTACTGTTCTTCTGTACAACAGATCTAGCTAATGTAGATCCCATGTACCAATACTCTCTAGAATGGTTTATTGGTTTATTTATGTCTGGTATTGCCAACTCAGAGAGAGCAGGTAAATATTATGAAACCAATGTACTAACATTTATAGTTGTACACATTCAAACACAAAATATAGGCTTTATTGCTGGTATTGCCAACTCAGAGAGAGCAGGTAATTTCTATGAATATAATGTACTAACACTTATAGTTGTACCCATTCAAACACAAAATATAGGCTTTTTACCCAGATTGTTCTACACTATGACAATCTGTTTGTGTTTTTTCTTATATTTGTATTAATTTGAAGATTTTTTTCTTCTCTTTTCTTTTCCCCAGACAAAGTTGAAGAGCGTATTAAACATATCAATGATTACTTTACATTCAGTCTGTATAGTAATGTATGTAGGAGTCTGTTTGAAAAACATAAACTTATGTTTGCCTTCCTGGTGTCTATACGTATATTGATGAATGAAGGAAAGATCAACATGGTAAGTACATACTATTATAAAATATATCATATTATACCTGGTCCAGTATATTGATGGTGCAAATCAAGACATCTGATTGGTCAAAACTTAAAACTAACCATGGTGAAATAATGATATACCACAGTTGGCATGCATCCAAGTGGCCCTGAATAGGAATAGTATATTGATATTTGACATTCAGCCAATGTTGTCTCCAACCATCATGGCCGTAATAGCCATACTGTCGATCACCATGGTGACCGCTGTCTTCCAGATGTCTCCAACCATTATGGCCATCATAGCCATACTGTCAATCACCATGCCAACCACTGTCTTCCATAGATTGGAGAAATGAATGAGGACAATGACAGATAGATCTAATTTAAATATTAGGCAATTATGGGTTTTTATCAACTTTATTATTGACTTGTAGGATGAATGGAGGTTTTTATTGGGTGGTGGTACTAGTACACCAGAAGACTTACCTAACCCTGCATCTGATTGGCTGTCAGAAAGATCATGGAAAGATATGCTTACTTTGTCTGGATTGGTAAGTTTTTTAATATTTATGTCAACTTGGTATCACACACTAATATTACCCTGTCCATAAATTCCTGTTTATGTCAACATAAAATCTTATCACATAGTAAAATCAACTAGTAACATGTTATCACACACTTGTAACAAATATTATTATTGCCCTGTTCACATATCCCCCTAGAATATAATTTTTACAAAGCTGTTATTCTGTATTATTACCCTGCCACATATTACCCCAGAATATAATTTTTACAAAGCTGTTATTCTGTATTATTACCCTGCCACATATTACCCTAGAATATAATTTTTACAAAGCTGTTATTCTGTATTATTTCCCTGTCCACATATTACCCTATTGTTAGAAAGTCATTATTCTGTATTATTGCCCTGTCCACATATTACCCTATTGTTAGAAAGTCATTATTTTGTGTTATAACCCTGTCCACATATTTCCCTAGAATATATTGTTATAGTCATTATTTTGTATTATTGCCCTGTCCACATATTACCGTACTAAATCACAAATAATCAATCATTTTTCGAGTATATCATATTACAAACAACAAAATTGATAAATTAATACATACTTAGTTATATATTTCTCCACTAACAGTTTTCTTTCCAGTGTGCTAACTGTACTACAGCAAATACTTGTCTGTGTGTGTGTGTGTGTGTGTGTGTGTCTGTGTGTGTGTGTGTGTGTCTGTGTGTGTGTGTGTGTGTGTCTTTGTCTTTGTGCCTGTATCCATGCATGTCTAGTCTAGTTTCCTATACATATTATGACCCCCTACTGTCATCTCCACAGTATAGTCAAATTGGCACAGCATGCAGCATTCCTTTCTTTCCCCTGACAGTAATAGTTTACTGGTAATGGAGTGATGATATAAACATGATGTTAAATTTATCTGTTTGACTATACGTGGAGAGGATAGTGATCATACATTATCAGGTCAAGGATTAGACTAATGCATGTCTGTGTGCATCAATGTTATGTCTTTGTCAGATATTGCTTCCCACAAGATACACCAATACAGGCTACTAATGTCATATCATATTTTGTATTAAGCATACATAAATGTGATTTATTTTAACTCTTCGTCATCACATAAACTTTGTATTTTTTTTTGTACAACTCTGTTCTTACTCTGTCTTGTACTTACTTCTACCAGCGAGAAATCGTGAAGAAAGGAGATGATGGTCAAAGTGCCAAACCAGTGAGTTACTTACAAATCACAGCTGGCTGTCACCATCATCATTATCATAAATTTGTCCAAAAATTCTCTTTTTAAATCCCACCTGACCCCTTACTTAAATCCCAGAGCTTTATACTTTTCACATCACCATGGTAACTCATTCTATCCTTTGTAACCATTAAAGAGACACAGTCTGTAATCTTACTGTCTTAAATTTCATAAATATAATTATTATTCTAAGTATTAAAACATGTTGAATATGTCCAGCAACTAGTAGAGTTCTAAACCACTAATTTGTACTTGACATTAAAATGTTATTTATGACATCATTTCTTGGGAACCAATAAATTTGCAAAACACCTAAGTTTCAGATTCTAATCCTCTTTATTTTGTATGAAACCATTATCTATTACACTGTACGGACTCAGATTTGTTCCTGATTAAGTTTGTTTTTTTTTTAGTCAAAAACAGGGTCTTAGTTACAGACAGTATCACTGTAATACAAAACATCAAAACTCAGATTTATATGATTACATTCCATCTAGCACACAGTACTAGTTATAATAAAAATTGATACATTGGTGAAATTTCAGTCAAAAATAAACCCCCTCTACAATGAAATTTTATGTAAATTGAGTGAGTTTGTTTTGCTATTTCATTCACATATAAAACATTGCAATAAAATAAATTGTTTGCCATGATAGAAATAGACAATGTGATATCATTTTTTATTTACCGGTACTAGATATTTCAGATAACCACTTGTACCACCTCAATCACCAGTAAAAACAAGAAGATGTGAAAAATAGAAAAATAGATCAAAATAAAATTGAAATAGATAAAATCACACTTAACTATTTCATTCATCTCATTCTCACCATCATAAACTTATTCTATGTAACTAAATGTAAGATATGTCATGTCGCTCAGATCTGCCCTCACTGGTCTGCTCTAAAAGAGGTTGACCAATGTGAGGGTGATGTGCAGCAGCATATCTTATGTGGCAGCATACCTTATATGGCAACATACCTTATATGGCAGCATACCTTACAGATTACCCTATCCCTTCCCTTATTTAAATCCCCCAATAACACATTGCCATGGTAACTCATCTTTCATTTGCATTTTTCTAAGGTAATGGTGATAATATGTAACTTTTTGACACAGCATTGATAAATAAAGTGTATTAATGTCTGATTTGATTGTTTAAAAGCTAACAGCATTATTCAGTAATTGTTGATTTGAATGATTGCCTTGCATGGTGTGTAATCATCCACCAGTCCATGCAACATTTTCAATATTACATGCATGTCAGCTCAATGGGTATCATAACAAAGTATATACTATGGGTTGAGTAAAGTCACACTATGTAAACTAGTCATGCTAATAACTTATTCTAGTTTGTTTATCAGAATAGTTACTATGTTGTATCAGGTAGCCAATGTCTAGACTAAATTACACACCATCATATCAATACAGCATGGCAACTTGCTGGCTACTGCATTATCATGACATAATCCTGGCAACAGTTTTACCATGACAACTTACCATAGCTTTGGTGTTGTCATGGCAACCTTCTGGCTACAGTCTTTGCACTAACAACTCTATATCTTCAGCATTTCCATGACAACTTACCACATAGTCATGGAAACCACAAATTACAGTATTTCCATGACTACACGTACTTACTAGTTACAACATTGTCATGGCAACCTTCTGGCCACAGTCTTTTGCAATAGCTACTCCCTATCTTCAGCATTTCCATGACAACCTTTACAGCATTTCCATGATAATGTAAAGCATTGCCATGGAAACCTCTTAGTTACAGTATTTCCATGACTACTTACTATTTACAGTATTGCCATGGCAACATACTAACTACAGTCTTTGCTATATAGCGACTTCCTAGCTTCATCATTGCTAATGGTAAATTCGAGTGTTACATTACAAGCTAGCATGTACAGTATGGCTACTAATTGAAATATTCTTACAGCATGGCAAGATGCAGAAACCCACACTGTTGTGAATACCGCTATGTATATAGTCACATTACTAGCGTATATATATATAACACTATGCTTTACTTGGCTTACAGCAGCTGCCGATATCTATCAATGAATAAATATAATATCTATATACAGTCACTTCGTGATAGAGGAACTGTTGGCTTCATCACCATCAATGTCACATATATCAAATACAACAATTTATCTGCAATATATACTTCACCACATACATATCATATAATACCTCAATATCATATCATGTGATTAATTGCTGCTTTGTCATTGGCTACTACATCCTTATGACAATGGTTGCCATAGATACCATTCACCAATCAAAATTAGTCTGATAAACATATAACAGGAAATCATTAAATACATCTGAATTTTTTTCAAGTTTAAGTTTAAGACTTATATATTGTTTTTTACTTTTTACAGCAAGTGTTTGGAAACTTTGCTAGGGAGTTTAAAGACCACCTAGAAGGATTTAAAAGAATCTTTGATAGTTTAGATCCACACCGTGAACCTATGCCAGGCCACTGGAATGAAGATCTAGATGATTTTCAGAAGGTGGTAGCCCTACGATGTATCAGAGCTGATAAAGTCACTAATGCTATGCAGGTATGTAATGATGAAAACAAGTACTATGATATACTGTGTTTGTTACATTATTGTATTGTGATATACTGTGTTTGTTACATTATTGTATTGTGATATACTGTGTTTGTTACATTATTGTATTGTGATATACTGTGTTTGTTACATTATTGTATTGTGATATACTGTGTTTGTTACATTATTGTATTGTGATATACTGTGTTTGTTACATTATTGTATTGTGATATACTGTGTTTGTTACATTATTGTATTGTGATATACTGTGTTTGTTACATTATTGTATTGTGATATACTGTGTTTGTTACATTATTGTATTGTGATATACTGTGTTTGTTACATTATTGTATTGTGATATACTGTGTTTGTTACATTATTGTATTGTGATATACTGTGTTTGTTACATTATTGTATTGTGATATACTGTGTTTGTTACATTATTGTATTGTGATATACTGTGTTTGTTACATTATTGTATTGTGATATACTGTGTTTGTTACATTATTGTATTGTGATATACTGTGTTTGTTACATTATTGTATTGTGATATACTGTGTTTGTTACATTATTGTATTGTGTCAGAGCTGATAAAGTTTCATAATAACATTTAGTACATTGTATAATCAAATACATTACGGTTTCTACACTGCTATACCGTGTATGCATACTGTATATTACACTCAATGTGTTAACATTGTTGCAAGTATGCATTTGTGTGTATATGTATGTATATGTGTGTGTGTGTGTGTGTGTGTGTGTGTGTGTGTGTGTGCATGTGCATACATACATGCTTGTGTCTGTGTGCCTGTGAATTTGTGTGTGTACAGTGTGTTTTTATTTGTTTTTGTCAATATATATATATATATATGGTATGATTTTAAAATTTGATACTAGGTATGTTTAATATGTGAATAGTTGAATACTATTATATGTTATGTTTTATTTGTTTGTAGGACTACGTTGCTAACAATCTTGGTCAGAGATTCATAGAGCCACAGACAGCAGATCTAGCCATAGCTTTCAAAGACTCCTCATCTACAACACCACTGATCTTTGTCTTGTCAGCAGGAACAGATCCTGCTGCTGATTTGTACAAATTTGCAGAAGAAATGAGATTTGCCAAGAAACTAAGTTCAATCTCTCTTGGACAAGGCCAGGTAAGATGTTAACTTTAGTTATAGCGCCCTCTTTGACAAAGAGAGGTAAAGTGTAACATTAGTTATAGTGCCCTCTTGGACTAAGAGAGGTAAAGTATAACATTAGTTATAGCGACCCTCTTTGACAAAGAGAGGTAAAGTGTAACATTAGTTATAGCGCCCTCTTGGACTAAGAGAGGTAAAGTATAACATTAGTTATAGCGACCCTCTTTGACAAAGAGAGGTAAAGTGTAACATTAGTTATAGCGCCCTCTTTGACAAAGAGAGGTAAAGTGTAACATTAGTTATAGCATCCTTTTTGACAAAACGAGGTAAAGTGTAACTTAAGTTATAGCGCCCTCTTGGACTAAGAGAGGTAAAGTATAACATTAGTTATAGCGCCCTCTTGGACTAGGCGAAACAAATTGTAACTTTAGTTATAGCATCCTTTTTGACCACACAAGGTAAAGTGTAACTTAAGTTATAGCGCCCTCTTGGACTAAGAGAGGTAAAGTGTAACTTAAGTTATAGCGCCCTCTTTGACAAAGAGAGGTAAAGTGTAACTTAAGTTATAGTAAGAGAGGTAAAGTGTAACTTAAGTTATAGCACCCTCTTGGACTAAGAGAGGTAAAGTGTAACATTAGTTAAAGCACCCTCTTGTTTTAACTTAGTTATAGCAAACACTAAGACAAGAAACTGTAAAGTGTAAGCTTAGTTTAATACCACCTTTGACGAAAACCTTAAATTGTCACCTTTGTTACAGCACATTTAGTTCATGATTTATTTCATTTAGTATATAATACATATTGTTTATTTGTAAACATAGGGACCCCGTGCTGAAGCTATGATGCGTAGTGCCATGTAATACATATTGTTTATTTGTAAACATAGGGACCCCGTGCTGAAGCTATGATGCGTAGTGCCATGTAATACATATTGTTTATTTGTAAACATAGGGACCCCGTGCTGAAGCTATGATGCGTAGTGCCATGTAATACATATTGTTTATTTGTAAACATAGGGACCCCGTGCTGAAGCTATGATGCGTAGTGCCATGTAATACATATTGTTTATTTGTAAACATAGGGACCCCGTGCTGAAGCTATGATGCGTAGTGCCATGTAATACATATTGTTTATTTGTAAACATAGGGACCCCGTGCTGAAGCTATGATGCGTAGTGCCATGTAATACATATTGTTTATTTGTAAACATAGGGACCCCGTGCTGAAGCTATGATGCGTAGTGCCATGTAATACATATTGTTTATTTGTAAACATAGGGACCCCGTGCTGAAGCTATGATGTGTAGTGCCATGTAATACATATTGTTTATTTGTAAACATAGGGACCCCGTGCTGAAGCCATGATGTGTAGTGCCATATAATACATATTGTTTATTTGTAAACATAGGGACCCCGTGCTGAAGCTATGATGCGTAGTGCCATGTAATACATATTGTTTATTTGTAAACATAGGGACCCCGTGCTGAAGCTATGATGTGTAGTGCCATGTAATACATATTGTTTATTTGTAAACATAGGGACCCCGTGCTGAAGCTATGATGCGTAGTGCCATGTAATACATATTGTTTATTTGTAAACATAGGGACCCCGTGCTGAAGCTATGATGTGTAGTGCCATATAATACATATTGTTTATTTGTAAACATAGGGACCCCGTGCTGAAGCTATGATGCGTAGTGCCATGTAATACATATTGTTTATTTGTAAACATAGGGACCCCGTGCTGAAGCTATGATGCGTAGTGCCATGGATCGTGGTAAATGGGTATTCTTTCAGAATTGCCATCTCTCACCTAGTTGGATGCCAACATTGGAAAGATTGATTGAGAATATTGACCCCGACAAGGTATGTCTCTACACCACTTCTCCCCACCCCACCCCACCCACACCACCCACCCACATATACACACACACAATGCATCCACAAAAATTAACAGACAATATATAAGTGCACTCATACACACAACACACATTACATACATTTTAAACATTCAATAAATCTTATCGATAATTCAAGTTTACAAATCTATCCCCAGCTAGGGGGTCAAACACAACTTAGTATGCATACTACACTAGTTTCAGACATAACTTTAGTAAGCATATTTCACTATTTTCTGACTCCCGACATCCAATTTTTTATCCATTTCAATATATTTACTTTTGTGAAATATAGGGATGAATGTTTATTTTTTGGGGGATAATAAAACATGTTGACAATCAACCAAACAATTACAGTGTTTATATCCTATATATTGACAGGTTCATCGTGATTTCCGTCTATGGTTAACCAGTATGCCAAGTCCTAAGTTCCCTGTACCAGTTTTACAGAATGGAGCTAAGATGACAATGGAACCACCTAAAGGCATCAAAGCTAATTTACTTCAGTCCTACAGTAGTTATAATGATGATTTACTCAACTCTACTGGTGAAAAGGTATGTATTGTATTAGGATACATAAGGGGAGGGTATGTTATACTTTTGTCTGTGTGTGTGTCTGTGTGTGTGTGTCCATCTGTCTGTCTGTCTGTCTGTCTGTCTAGGAAAACAGACTAGGAAACTATTACAGCAATTCCATTGTGCATCATGATCATTGTACTGCAGCGCCATTGGCAGCATCATGCTTGTTGTGATATGTTTGTTTGTAGAGCCATCAACTATAATTTATTTGTTTGCTGTTTCTCTCCTTGTCTTTCTTTCAGACACATGAATTCAAATCTCTTATGCTGTCTCTAGCATTCTTCCATGCTGTCACTCTCGAAAGAAGAAAGTTTGGCCCTCTGGGTTTCAATATTCCATATGAGTTCACTACTGGAGATTTACGTATCTGTGTCAGTCAGCTCAAAATGTTCCTGGTAGAATATGCAGAAACACCATATAAGGTATGTTAAATATGCAGAAACACCATATAAGGTATGTTAAATATGCAGAAACACCATATAAGGTATGTTAAATATGCAGAAACACCATATAAGGTATTAGAATATGCAGAAACACCATATAAGGTATGTAGAATATGCAGAAACACCATATAAGGTACATAGAATATGCAGAAACACCATATAAGGTAGAATATGCAGAAACACCATATAAGGTATGTAAAATATGCAGAAACACCATATAAGGTATGTTAAATATGCAGAAACACCATATAAGGTATGTTAAATATGCACAAACACCATATAAGGTATGTTAAATATGCAGAAACACCATATGAGGTATTAGAATATGCAGAAACACCATATAAGGTATGTAGAATATGCAGAAACACCATATAAGGTGCATAGAATATGCAGAAACACCATATAAGGTAGAATATGCAGAAACACCATATAAGGTATGTAAAATATGCAGAAACACCATATAAGGTATGTAGGATATACAGAAACACCATATAAGGTATGTAGGATATGCAGAAACATCATATAGAATGTGTAAAAACACCATATAAGGTAATAATATGTAAACACACCATATGAGGTATTAGAATATGTAGGGTCACCACAGAAGGTATGTAGAAACACCATATAAGGTATGTAGAAACACCATATAAGGTATGTAGAAACACCATATAAGGTATGTAGAAACCTATATAAGGTATGGATAATATTAATAGTGTTGTTGTATTTGATTTCAGGTGTTAAAGTACACAGCTGGTCATATCAACTATGGTGGACGTGTAACTGATGATTGGGATAGACGTTGTATTATGAATATACTCAACGATTTCTATAGTTCTATAGTCTTAGAAGAAGAACATCCTTACTCTGAGTCTGGAATCTACAAACAAATACCTACTGCCATGGACCATAATGTAAGCTAACACAGTGTTTGAACAAAAATGTTGATCAGTTTGGTAGATTAGATGATTTGCAAAGATTATAACACATAACAATCAGTTCAAACTTTTTAGCATTGTGTTTTCAATCTGTCTTGGTTGACAATCCTCATCAGAATGACAAATTCCATAGTTACAGCTGACCACTAGGTGGCAGTATAATCTGTCTTGGTTGACAATCCTGACAAATTCCATAGTTACAGCTGACCACTAGGTGGCAGTATAATCTGTCTTGGTTGACAATCCTGACAAATTCCATAGTTACAGCTGACCACTAGGTGGCAGTATAATCTGTCTTGGTTGACAATCCTCATCAGAATGACAAATTCCATAGTTACAGCTGACCACTAGGTGGCAGTATAATCTGTCTTGGTTGACAATCCTCATCAGAATGACAAATTCCATATTTACAGCTGACCACTAGGTGGCGGTATAATCAGCCAATTGTATATATTAGGTGGAAACACAGTGTTTATTTCCATGTCTACAACATATACATGCCATCTATGTGTCAAGCAGTGTTAAAGGCCTATACTTCAATCCTAAGTCACCACATTAGTGTTATCTTAATAAAGGATTACATGGAATTGTTCTTTTGTTCTTGTCTACCCTCTTCTATAATTCTGCCAAACAACTGTCTTTCATACCTAGATTTCAATCTTAATCTAAAGTGGGCCTTTAAATGGATATAAACCAAGTGTATACACTTTGTGGACATCATATTTAATAATATTGTCATTTACTATAGGGTTACCTGGCATACATACGTAGCTTACCTATCAATGATACGCCAGAAATCTTTGGTCTCCATGACAACGCCAACATCACTTTTGCTCAGAATGAGACGTTTGGTTTGTTGAGTGCATTGGTACAATTACAGCCCAAGACTGGAGGCAGTGGTGGAGGGGCTACCAGTGAAGAGGTAAGTACACTGACACTATCATTTCTATATTACCACTTGAGGCCTAATAAAAAAAATTCTTTAGTTCCAGTAAACTGACCCCACCTACTTTTTCACACCAACCCTAAACTTTTTTTTTACATATTCAAGAAAAAAAACAATAACATCGCAAAAATTGTGGTCTCGCAAGAAATAGTGGCTGCGGAATCTGACATCAACTTAAAAAGACAATATAAAACTATTCTTCCAATCTGTAATGACTGTACATCTGATGAGAAGAAACCAATAACACAAGAGACCATATGGAAAACAATGGAAATCATATCTACCTGAACTAGACACTTACATATGAAAAAAACAAACACATTTAAAACAATAAAATAAAAAATCTACCTACCCCACCTGTTGTAAAATTGAGTGTAATTGGAACCATACAATTATTTTTGTTAGGCCTTAACCGCAATGTAGATAGTACAATATTGATTTCACACTTTTAGTTATTGACAGTATTAATAGTATTTAAAACTTTTAACAATTGACAAGTTCAGGATAAACTTTCACTTACCATTGGAAACTAAGAAAAGTGACAGTTATGACATGATAATACACAAAATGTTTTGTACAATCATAAACTTAGTACATGTGGTAGGTATGGATTGATTGACATTAGTACATGTACATTGTAAGGTAGTGTTTAGTAGTTACTTTATTGCTGACATTGTAATATTTGTCACAGGTGATTGAGGAAACTGCCAAGTTTATATTATCTAAAGTGCCAGGTGAAATAGACCTTGCTATGGTAATACGTAAACATCCTGTCAGATATGAAGAGTCTATGAACACTGTACTCATACAAGAAGTTATCAGGTATGTTGATATTTACATATCATTAGTATGGACTTGTTCCTCTGATCTTACTCTGTTTGGTATCCAGAGTAAATGCCTCTTTAATCTGATTGGATAGCTTGTTGTCCACGACAACTGACTGTTTACTCTGATTGGATAGCTTGTTACTCTGGTAGGATTTGTTAACATTGATGACATTTGTACTTGCTATAATTGACAAATTAGAGAGTGATGGTATTTTCTAATTCTATTACAGGTACAATCGTTTGTTGACAGTAATTCACCGATCATTACGTGATATATTGAAAGCTCTCAAAGGTTTGGTGGTGTTATCCCAAGAGTTGGAAACCATGGGTAACAGTTTATACATTAACCAAGTACCAACCATGTGGGCTAACAAGGTAATTCATTCATAGCTTCTAAATGTTTGTACTTTAAAAAAAAACTACTTGTGAGAAGAAAGCTGATAATTACTGGTAATGTGTACTTACATGGCGTCCTGTTACAATCAACTATGTTCTTAAAGTTTGACAAACTTCAGTTTAGTTGTCATAACTACAAATTCAGTTTCATTGTCATAACTATAAAGTCAGTTTTGTTGTCATAACTACTATTGTCATGGTTACAGGCCTACCCATCACTCAAACCTCTTGCATCTTGGGTTAGTGACTTAGTTGAAAGAATGGATTTTATCCAACACTGGATAGAGAATGGAATTCCAAGTGTCTTCTGGATATCTGGATTCTTCTTCCCTCAAGCTTTCCTGACAGGAACTCTACAGAACTATGCCAGAAAAGAAGTTATCTCCATAGACACCATTTCCTTTGATTTCCAGGTATGTCTTTGTTTGTATGAATTCATAACAATGTCAGAGATTTATGTCAGAACCATGTATTTATTTATTACTTTGTGGTAATGTTTATATTATTGTTATCCCCTAGCCAAATTTGCATGTCATTTAAAAGTTTTTTAATACATTTTTTTGCCTCAGAAATAAAACTTAAACTTGTTCTCTAACTTTGTTCATAAAACCTTCAATATATATATATACACAACAAAGGTGTCAATGCAGTCTTTGAAATAGGGAACAAACCAATCTAAACTATATCAGATTCCATATTATACAATCTTTGAAATAGGGAACAAACCAATCTAAACTATATCAGATTCCATATTATACAATCTTTGAAATAGAGAACAAATCAATCTTAACTATATCAGATTCCATATTATACAATCTTTGAAATAGGGAACAAATCAATCTAAACTATATCAGATTCCATATTATACAATCTTTGAAATAGGGAACAAACCAATCTAAACTATATCAGATTCCATATTATACAATCTTTGAAATAGGGAACAAACCAATCTAAACTATATCAGATTCCATATTATACAATCTTTGAAATAGGGAACAAACCAATCTAAACTATATCAGATTCCATATTATACAATCTTTGAAATAGGGAACAAACCAATCTAAACTATATCAGATTCCATATTATACAGTCTTTGAAATAGGGAACAAACCAATCTAAACTATATCAGATTCCATATTATACAATCTTTGAAATAGGGAACAAACCAATCTAAACTATATCAGATTCCATATTATACAATCTTTGAAATAGGGAACAAACCAATCTAAACTATATCAGATTCCATATTATACAATCTTTGAAATAGGGAACAAACCAATCTAAACTATATCAGATTCCATATTATACAATCTTTGAAATAGGGAACAAACCAATCTAAACTATATCAGATTCCATATTATACAATCTATGAAATAGGGAACAAATCAATCTAAGCTATATCAGATTCCATATTATACAATCTGTCTAGACCAGGTTTTCCGTTGTTTTTTCCAAATGGTCTCTATGTTATTGGTTTCTTCCCATCAGATGTACAGCCATTACACATTGGAAGAACAGTTTTATATTACCTTTTTAAGTTGATGTCAGTTTTTGCATCCACTATTTCATCACAATGTTCACAATTTATTTTATTTTTCTCAAATACATTTTTTTAAAGTTTAGGATCGGCATAAAAAACTAGGTTGGGTCGGGTAACCAGAACCAAACTATTTTTTTTAAAGCCTGATCTGAGATACCTTGATTTCTAAACTTAATGTCATTGAGGCACATTTTCTGATGATGAAAAGTTACTAATTTATGAGATACATAAATAGATATGTAAGGGTTCATAAGAAATGTTTTCAGTATGTTTCAAAAATTTAGAAGACATCTTTTCTTATATCCATTATGTAGCATGGGATCTTTACTGAATTTGATCTCTATAACTGTTCTAATATTACATTGATACAGTTAAGAAAAGTTGACCAAACTAAGAATTTAGAGAAAGTAAACTAACAATAGACCATAGATGACATCATTAAATAGGAATTTTAAATAATGCAAAGTTTTAATATGGCCATATGGATGACAAATCCGTCTTAATTTTGAATTTTCTATTCATACACCAACTTTACTATGTTTTCCTACTTGTGTAAAAGCCAATGTGAAACAACATATATTAAACTCTTGTAAATTGCAAAACATTAAAAAAACGATGTGTAAAGTATTTGTTATCATAAGTGTAATAACACACTTTTTACACACTTCTTAGCTGTTTATAATTAATTGAATTACAAACACAGACTTGAGGTGATGCTGTTCCATATTGTATATTCAAGTAGAAAAACATAGTAATGTGTCTTAAGAATTCAAAATCCAAAATAAATAATCAATTTGTCAGTCCATATGGTCACTTTAAGATTGAGTAAGATGTCATGCATGTATTGTTTTATTTAGATTGTCAACTTATATTAGAAACTTACTTTACATTTTAATGTCTGTTGTCACTAACCATTGTTTGTTGTTTTTATATTTTACTTACAACTTTGGTGTGTGTTTGTATGACCTTTGACCTTATACATATCTTGTGCTTGTTGTGACCTACTGTGTGCATGAAATCCTAACATACAATATGTGTGTGTACTTGTAATATGCAGATAATGAAACAGGTAGGTCAAATACACCATTGATTCATATACAGTGTATGGCTATATGCTACATTAACCATCTAAACTAACCTTCACAACTACTAATAACATACTATATGTTACTACTATGTACTGCAATGACTAACAATTTAGTATAGTAGTATTAAACACGGTTACTGAATATCATCGGCAAAATACATGGAACAATAAATGTTTCCCTTATTAACATTCCAATGTTTCCCCACCAGGACCCACCATTGTCTAGAACCCAGCCATCATTACCTCAAATTACCCATTGTCTGCCATAGTAGTTACTACCTAGAACACATCATTACCCCAAATTACCCATTGTCTGCCATAGTAGTTACTACCTAGAACCCAGCCATCATTACCTCAAATTACCCATTGTCTGCCATAGTAGTTACTACCTAGAACACACCATTACCCCAAA
Source organism: Glandiceps talaboti (assembly GCF_964340395.1). NCBI lineage: Eukaryota > Metazoa > Hemichordata > Enteropneusta > Spengelidae > Glandiceps > Glandiceps talaboti. Next base: position 14,391,677 of record NC_135571.1, read on the forward strand.
TTACCCATTGTCTGCCATAGTAGTTACTACCTAGAACACACCATTACCTCAAATTACCCATTGTCTGCCATAGTAGTTACTACCTAGAACACACCATTACCCCAAATTATTCATTTCTGTCATGAAGGTAATACTATAGTCTAGAGGCTATCTGTTGAGTTTGACTTTCAATTGAGAATTCAAATTTAATCTTGAGATTCAAACCCAATGGATAGACTCTAGACTATGATGGTAACTGGTATTACTATAATGTATACAATGCATATATCAGATTACTATAATGTATACAATGTATATATCAGAATACTATAATGTATACTATGTATATATCAGAATACTATAAAATATACAATGTATATATCAGATTAATATAATGTATACAATGCATATACATATATCAGAATACTATAATGTATACAATGTATATATCAGATTACTATAATGTATACAATGTATATATCAGATTACTATAATGTATACAATGTATATATCAGAATACTATAATGTATACAATGTATATATCAGAATACTATAATGTATACAATGCATATATCAGATTACTATAATGTATACAATGTATATATCAGATTACTATAATGTATACAATGCATATATCAGATTACTATAAAATATACAATGTATATATCAGATTAATATAATGTATACAATGTATATATCAGAATACTATAATGTATACAATGTATATATCAGATTACTATAATGTATACAATGTATATATCAGATTACTATAATGTATACAATGTATATATCAGATTACTATAATGTATACAATGTATATATCAGATTACTATAATGTATACAATGTATATATCAGAATACTATAATGTATACAATGTATATATCAGAATACTATAATGTATACAATGCATATATCAGATTACTATAATGTATACAATGTATATATCAGATTACTATAATGTATACAATGCATATATCAGATTACTATAAAATATACAATGTATATATCAGATTACTATAATGTATACAATGTATATATCAGATTACTATAATGTATACAATGTATATATCAGAATACTATAATGTATATATCAGATTACTATAATGTATACAATGCATATATCAGAATACTATAATGTATACAATGCATATATCAGATTACTATAAAATATACAATGTATATATCAGATTACTATAATGTATTCAATGTATATATCAGATTACTATAATGTATACAATGCATATATCAGATTACTATAATGTATACAATGCATATATCAGAATACTATAATGTATACAATGCATATATCAGATTACTATAAAATATACAATGTATATATCAGATTACTATAATGTATGCAATGTATATATCAGATTACTATAATGTATACAATGCATATATCAGAATACTATAATAATGTATACAATGTATATATCAGATTACTATAATGTATACAATGTATATATCAGATTACTATAATGTATACAATGTATATATCAGATTACTATAATGTATACAATGCATATATCAGATTACTATAATGTATACAATGTCTTCCATGAAGACTTGTTTTTAATACATTGTGACATAGCAACACAGGGGTACCCACACTATATATTTATATTACATGGTGACCTAACAACACAGGGGTACCCACACTATATATTTATATTACAACACAGGGGTACCCACGCTATATATTTATATTACATTGTGACGTAACAACACAGGGGTACCCACACTATATACTTATATTACATGGTGATGTAACAACACAGGGGTACCCACACTATATACTTATATTACATTGTGATGTAACAACACAGGGGTACCCACACTATATACTTATATTACATTGTGATGTAACAACACAGGGGTACCCACACTATATATTTTGTTTGCAATTTTTCTATGTCCAAAGCCATAACTCAGACATGCTTGAACAGATCTCATTCAAAGGTGGTATTAGGACAGTGTTCTTTGACATACATGTGCATATCCATTTTCTTCGTGATACGATCCCCCATATCCGACCCATCCTTTATTGTTGTAGGCATGTTCCATGTCCAACAAGCAGACACAACATATCTAAATGATAGCGGGGACTATGTCATTCTCAATGACTTGTTTTTGATACATTGTGACATAACACAGGGGTACCCACACTATATCCACCTGTATCTCAAATATGCATGCACCAATTTCAACCAAACCTTGTACAAATGTCAGATGCTATAGTCTGCATATACACATTACTTCATTTCACAACCCCACAATAGCAGCAAAATGGCAGCCATATTTGTCATAAATGTTCGCATTTTGGCTGATAACTCTTGACACTAAACAGATAGCGACCCTATTCAAGTGCTTTCGTCATTATCAATGATGACCTTTCTAATGACACACTGACTTTTGACCTTGACCTTCATCTTCAGGAACAAATAACTATGTCTGACATAATGTACAAACTAAAGAACTTGTTGTAGTCACTACATGAAATACTTTTTTTTTTGGGGGGGGGGGGGGTTATGTCTTCCATGAAGACTTGTTGCCATATGAGTCACAAGCAAGTCAAATAAAACAACGTCATATTGGCAAAACCAACATATAAGTTATGCATTGGTACTGAGTGGGATTGATTTGATTACATACTTGTCCCACACTCAGATTGTCAGGACTTGATATTGTCTATGATTTTAAATACCATTACCACAAGTTAGACCAGTATCTGACTTCCTGTGTAGCTAAAGTTGACTTGCTAGCTGTCATGTCTTTCCTTCCACTGTCTAATGCAGGAATACACTTTATCTGTTAACTAGATTATTACTCTTATCAAACAGTAAACTATTTTGAAGCTGGAAAAGATGGGGAAAAAATATGAACATATGTTTGTTCAATAGTCTTTTCTGTATCTGTCTATAAACATTATCCTGATATTATTTCTATTCCTTATTGCTAGGTAATTAAAGATCACTCCACAGAACTCAAGGATCGTCCTGAAAATGGTTGTTTTATTCGTGGTCTGTTTGTGGAAGGTGCCCGTTTTGACATGGAAACCCATAAACTTGGAGAATGTAGACCAAAAGAACTGTATGTTGATATGCCAGTAATGCAGTTAATACCAACAGCTAACAGAGTACAACCTGAAAGTGGTATCTATGAATGCCCAGTGTATAAAACACTTACTAGAGCAGGTAAGATTACACCACCTAGAACTATCTATGAATGCACAGTGTATAAAACACTTACCTAGAACTATTTATGAATGCCCAGTGTATAAAACACTTACCTAGAACTATCTATGAATGCCCAGTGTATAAAACACTTACCTAGAACTATTTATGAATGCCCAGTGTATAAAACACTTACCTAGAACTATCTATGAATGCCCAGTGTATAAAACACTTACCTAGAACTATCTATGAATGCCCAGTGTATAAAACACTTACCTAGAACTATTTATGAATGCCCAGTGTATAAAACACTTACCTAGAACTATCTATGGATGCCCAGTGTATAAAACACTTACCTAGAACTATCTATGGATGCCCAGTGTATAAAACACTTACCTAGAACTATTTATGAATGCCCAGTGTATAAAACACTTACCTAGAACTATCTATGAATGCCCAGTGTATAAAACACTTACCTAGAACTATTTATGAATGCCCAGTGTATAAAACACTTACCTAGAACTATCTATGAATGCCCAGTGTATAAAACACTTACTACAGTAGTTAAGATTCCAACACCTAGAACTTTCATGTGGTCAATTCTTGTTTCCTGAAACAGAACTTTGTCACCTTTTTGTGTTATAAAAATAATAATCAAAGTATATTTCAATAGGAACTTGATATTCTCCAAGTTTGATAGTGTGCTCATGTCTGTTTCTTTCCTCACCTGTATTTTATGTTTATAAATAGTTATTATTAATTGTTGGCAATGACTAACAGATCTCAAAACATTACAAATAACAAATCAGACTGAGAGGGCGCTGTCACCAAATTTGAACAACACACCATAGAGGGCAGTATTCACAATTACTGTGAAATGTTCATTATGGCCTGACATTATATTTATTTGTAACTTCACTCATAATTCTGACTTTGTGTACATAAAGTCATTGAATACCTACTAGTAAAGTAACTAGCAATCTGTTTGCATTAGTAGATACAACTGATACCAAAGATAGTGTCAGCTTGTACAAGTGACCCATGGTGTATAATTACTTTATTGTTTGTATGTATCTTATTGTTTAGAGTGTCTTTGTCTACTTCACCATGTAACAGTAACAGCATGCACACTACTACAATGTACAATAGACTTGCCGTATCATTTCTTGAAGTTCAAACAAAATCCAGTGTCAGTAGCCAAGTGAACTGCTTCTGTCATCATGCTGTTACTGTTTATATTGTGAATTATACCCTTTAGCTGGTCTATTGTATACCTAACCAAAGAGTCCACACTGTGTATGTGATCTTTGTGTGTTATCTTTATTGTGTCTATCTCAACATGAAACCTAGTGATCAGGCTCACTGATCTTGGGCAAGCTTCTCTGAAAAGAAGTGTACTACTTGCTGATTAATCAACTGACCATTGTATTAGCCTCTGTGTGTGTGTGTGTGTGTGTGTGTGTGTGTGTGTGTGTGTCAATAGTTCTATTAGCTATCGTTAGTACAAGCTGAGACATGGTTTACACTCTTAACAACAGCTGTGTAGTATTGATTACTATTCAATCTACCCAGCACTGATTGAATTAATTACTCTAGTTATATCCCATAATACTCCATAAACCCAGCAGTGGGTTTTATTTATTAACAAAATTTCTGTAAATCTTTAGGTTTATATCATTTTACAATAATTTTATCCTGTGTTATAATATGATATATGAATTGTGCATTTATTTTATTCCATCTTTGATGTATTTGACTAATTTCATGATTTTCTTTATGTTTTAGGAACTCTGTCAACCACAGGTCATTCTACTAACTACGTAGTGGCAGTAGAAGTACCGTCAGACAAACCACAATTTCATTGGATAAAGCGTGGTGTGGCTTTAATATGTGCCTTGGATTACTAAATCTACAATCTGTGACAGTTGTAATAATTGCACTATTCTGTCACAGGATATTAAACTGACATTGGATAGAACACAGGATATTAAACTGACATTGGATAGAACACAAGATCATTTAACCTTTTCTCATTTACTGCACCAGTATCCCCATATAATAACTTGTCAGAAAAATTTTCCAGAATAAATAATTTTCAATATTTTTTTGTTTGGAGTGTGTGTGACACCATTACATGTTGTACAAATATTAATAGTTGCCAAGACTGAAGTCAAATAGGAATATAAAAAGAACAGATTGATATTTCAACAAATAACAAATATTTTGAATTGAATTTTGTTGACACCATCCAAAAGAAAATATTCAGTACAAGTAACAAATATTGAGAACATAGTTGACTTTGATTGATAGCTATACTGAATTTACTCTGGAGTCTGACATATTATCATGTATTGATGGGAATATTTGTGTCATTTTCCCAACCTTTTCCTATTACAGACTTCCGGTATACTAACTACATTCCGTCCACATTCCACCTTTTGTATCAAACTGTTTATTTAGAGACAAAGTCAGTAATATCAATTTATGATGTATTGATTCAAATCGTCTTAAAACAATAATCAGAAAAGAACAGACGCTGACAGAAATGAGTTTATTTTGAACCACAAATTTTAAAATGATTCTGTAAATACAAATATTCCATAGGTAATAACCATCCCTGTATTATCTGTATTTAGCAGTGGCGTGAGAATTGACCCATATGGTGTGGTAAATATGGTGTGTTGAATAGAAATTCTGTGTATATGTTTACTTTGTATATTATGTTGATATATTAAAAATGTGGTCCTTTTTAACAAAATACACAATAAAGAATTGTATATGTGACATTCTATTGTATATAAAACTAGATTGGCTAGAGGTGTATTCAAAGTGGTACAAGTTGAGTTTAGTATATTTTTACCAGGGGAAAATACTTACTTAAAACTATCAAATCTATCGAACATAATTCCTATGTGATGCATTGAAAATTATCTACTGACAATGTCAGCACTGTTGATACAACCCTCAAAAAAACACTGGTGTGTTTGCCTGCTTGTGGTAAGCAAGAATGACACAAGTTTTGCACAAAGACATACAGTGTAATTGGTGCCTGTAATTTATCAAAGTATGAAGCCCATAACTCTGTTTTTACTGATAACTTAGAACACCAAATTGTTTGCTGGTTTGAGCTGATAGAATTCTACACATTATAACAGTTGGGTTCTACTGTTTACTGTTACTTTGTAACTTTCATAGATATAAACAAACTGATAAAAGTGTTGTATGAACCTACATCAGATGCACCAACTGTTGTTTTTTGTACCTGTTCAATTGTATTGTTGCATTTACCTAATTTTGTCTTTGCATGAAGTCTTTCATTGCTTCACTTCATTCAATCAAATCTACTGGTGTTTTATCATTGGTTGTAACATAGTACATATAGTAAGGGTTATATTCACACAACATTTTAGTATGTGTTAATTGTGTATACCAAATTATATCATTGAATCTTGTATTTCTGAACACCAGGATTGAATTCTGCTAGTAACAAGTACTTCAGTGGAACATCGTTCTACAGATACTTGTAAAAATGTGAAATATACAGTCAAAAATAAACTCAACTTGTATCTCGTGAACTACTTAAAAAATATGTATATAAGTACCATAAATGATGTGGCAAATTCTGTCTATTTTATTAAAACAATGACAATTCTGTTATGTATATGACTATTATTGACAATAAAGTGTGTTTTGATATTGTAATAATTCCTTGCATTGAAAGAGTTCATTCTATACTGCTTGCTGTGGTAATTGTCTTTGCATTACATGTGTAAGAGGTGTGTCACTAGTAACTAGGGGTAACATGTTTCAACTTTTAAACCATGATTTGAAATGAGGAGACAGATGTTTATTAATTATGACAGAGTACTTGAGATGGAATGGACTCACAGTTATTACAATCAGTATACTGATCAGTGTAAACAATCTCAAATGTTCTTTCCAATTCATTCCGTTCACATCAATGACGTGTACAATTCCAATGGCACTTTTGTCTCTCTCTCTCTCTCTCTCTCTCTCTCTCTCTCTCTCTCTCTCTCTCTCTCTCTCTCTCTCTCTCTCTCTCTCTCTCTCTCTCCTCCCTCCCTCCCTCCCTCCCTCCCTCCCTCCCTCCCTCCCTCCCTCCCTCCCTCCCTCCCTCCCTCCCTCCCTCCCTCCCTCCCTCCCTCCCTCCCTCCCTCCCTCCCTCTCTCTCTCTCTCTCTCTCTCTCTCTCTCTCTCTCTCTCTCTCTCTCTCTCTCTCTCTCTCTCTCTCTCTCTCTCTCTCTCTCTCTCTCTCTCTCTCTCTCTCTCTCTCTCTCTCTCTCCTTCTGCCAGCCAGGCTCAATTGACCACTGAGGGCGCTTCTCAAACTTCATACATATATTGCTTTGTATGTACAAATAGTAAACCTTTATATTAAATCATTACCAAAACACACTCGTCGGTGCCTTGGAGAGTTTATTAACTTTGTTCTACAAGGCGGCCATCATTGCAATTCCTGTTTGATCTTCGAAAAAAGTGATGTTCACCGCGGATAAATCCCTTAAAATGTGTCCATGGGGTGGGGGTGGGGGGGTCTGAGTTGAATTACCGTGTATAACATCCAGATGGTACCAAATAATTGCACTAGAAGAATCAATTTAGTCTGACTAATTATAGAAACACAATGATAGACTAGAGTTGCTGAGTCAACAAGCATATGGACTGTTTGCGAAAACATGTATAAAAATTTAAAGGAAAAAAATATTGTTTTTCAAAATTCTTAAAAATCGATTTCTGTTTGTCACTGGGGATTTAAAAATCGCCCCTACATGATCTATGACGATCTCTATTTATTATACACGGATACAGCTTTGTGATATTATTACACACGGGTAACAGACAGTTTTGTGATATTATTACACACGGGTAACAGACAGTTTTGTGATATTATTACACACGGGTAACAGACAGTTTTGTGATATTATTACACACGGGTAACAGACAGTTTAGTGATATTCAGATATATTATTGATCTATGACGTCATACAATAATTGGCCAATCAATAAATCAATCAGTAAATTGATCCAAATTATCACAAGTACAAATGGTTGTAGTCGTCATGTGTACATGAACTTGTCTGTAACTCAGTACGTCTGTACATCAATCTGTATTGTTTTCGTGTTTATTATATATACAAGTATCCATACACCAAGTATTCAACCCACAAATCAATCAATCCTACAATACATGTATAGCAGTTGTGTGTTGTATTTAACTCATTCTACACCAGACCACATTAATATTAGTCCCGGTGACGTAATACTGTAAAGAGATATATTAAAGGTGTTACGATGGTGGAAGCATGGTCAGTATTAACCCTCTACACCTGTCACCACCGGTTGTTAATATCAAATACCTCGTTATACATTGCGTGTTACATGTATCGTGTATATCAGCCACACGACCCGATTATGGTAAATTTTATTAACACCATGGTAAGCATACAATTATAGCTGTTACGAGTAAATCAATAAATCTGTATTATACACTACACACACTACCAGTGAGTGATCATGGTACATGAAAAAAAAATGAAATGTACAATCGATTTTTAAAAAAATAAATTAAAAAAAGTCTACAAAGTTAACATATTTTTTTAAAGAGAAGGTCAAATCAAATGACATTGCAATTTCTGTTGATAAAATAAATATGTGACAAGTGATTTATACCAGTTTTTGGGTAGCTTAAAATCGGTTTTAGCTTCAGCAATAACAAGGTCATGCACTGAGCATGTCGTTATTTTGCCATTAAATACAGCGCCCGCCAATGTTCACTTTGAGAAATTGTGACATCACCTCATCCTATCACTGAGAGAAAAGTATTCCATGTATAAAGCCAGTATATGTTACCAGTTCCTGATCAATTTTCCTGAGTTCCCCATGGGTGTGGCCATCATCAAAGTGAAATGACAGAAAAAGAAAGCAAGTTAGCATCATAAAATATCTTCAGTATGATTGTAATTTTTTTGAAAACAATGCGTATGCTTTGCTTTCCATGGTACTGAGAGTCGATTGTTTTCATTTTGATACATGTACATCTATATCAACGTAAAACAACACAACACTATAAATGTGAACACGGGTCGCAATCATGCTTTGAAAGCAGACAGCAAAACCGCTACGTGTATGGATGTATGGATGGTAATGAACCCAATCAAAAGAAAATGAAATAAAGTTTTCAAAAGAGACAGTTATAAGCAAGACTAAGATAATTGTGTTTCATTATCATTTTTAAGACTTGTTCTTTTTGTGAGATAGTGACAAAAGTTGTAGAAGTATTTAAAATACTTAAAATATTTAAATTGTGTCTATCCATGTAAATTTAGAATTCAATGTCTACATTTCATTGTTCCTCTCATGATCTGAATATTGAGAGAGGAAGACATCAGAACATCTCAGAAAATTTACGTTGTTGTAACTTTTGTACCTTAGACAATGTTTCCGTCATGAAAAAACCGAGTATCAGTTCTCGTTATATTGGGAACTGAGAAGGAAATTCCTCTCAAGATGGTTTTATGAAACCCTTCAATTGATAAATTTATACCACTGGTAAGCTCACAAAATGTCACAAAGTTAAATGAGCTCGCATGTTTCATTTATTGTTCTTTCAAAATGAGAACATAAGTTTCATACAGTGCTTCGATTATCTTTTCTGAACTGTATTTTGTGTTGTATACTAGGTCTTGGGTCTATGGCCTTTATTGCAAATAAATGAACAAACAAACACTCACTCACTCACTCAATAAGTTAAACTGACAATCTATTTCATTAGTATTACGTCTGCTATGTGATAAATTCTTTCATTTAGAGTAGACTATGTTTCATTAAAAACTAACCATAGCGCACGCACGCACACACACACACACACACACACACACACACACACACACACACACACAGACACACACACACACACACACACACACACACACATACACACACACACACACACATATTACAAAAAACGTCTACCCATTCGATTTCTCACCTAAAACGCAACGGTAAAATAAATAGATATATCCGCAAGTTACAAAGTAAACCATCCATTCAGGATCTCCGGACTGCCTTAGACTTAGAGGCGAAAATTCTTTTAAAAGTCTGGGGGATTTAACGGTTAACTTTTAATGAACTGAGCAATCTCAATGAATAGAAGCACAAAATGCAATATCGTAGTATTCTCGCAAACAAGAACATGTATTTCTCGACTTTTTTTCAAACGAAATATTTGGAGTGTACAAGTATATTATTTAGCGTTGTTTTGCCGTGAAGGGAGTTTTCACGTGGTTCATGACAAATACAGTATTGGTATTTTATAAACTGTAACATTTATTGGTGATTACTTTGACAGTCATGTAATAAAATAAGAATGAAGTGTGGTCATCACCCTTGTGATCTTTTCATGACATAGATCACCACAAACTGTGTCAAAGAAAGAAAATATTTACGATAATCTTAAAGACAGTATGACACTGTGTGCGGTAATCTTTGGCAAGGATTGACGTAAATCTGTCCACTCCTTTACCAATATAGTTATTGTAATTCAACGTTACTGCCAACGTTTAATAAGATACTTAAACTTTAAAGACACACTTTTGACATTATAGTTTGATATAGAACTTTACTTTCCGTATTCGTTGTCAAATATATCTTTCGTTCTTCAGTGTGAACTGTGAGTAAGTTTGTCACGTGACATCATACTAAGGAGGACAGCCGAACTATGTCCACATTTTACGACCTGATAGTAGTTTTTTTACCTTTGACTTGTACGTAGTACAAAACAGTAAAATCAAACAGACTTTCTAGCTATGTAGATGACTGTACTTACATCATTTTGACATTTTGACTGAGACTGACGTCATGTCTGCACCATGTCACTCCTCATCAACGGAAGTGAGAATTATGGAAACTTGTCGGAGTGAATCCAGATCTAATTAACAGGCAAACTTTGAGGAGATTTTCACCGATTGCTTTCAAAATTCTGAAAAGAAATTGGTGATTTGATCTCAACCACTTGTGTTCATCATGTGACACGTGTTCGTTACGTCGATTCAGTTGGCAGTTGGAGATTGTATTCCAACTTCAATAATATACATGATTAAGCAGTTTATTTTGAAATAAGTGCTCTGCAAACAGAATTCTATGTTCAGCTGCTATCCAAGCCAGTCAATCTCTCCGAGTATACCTCAATGGTATTACAAGACAACAGAATCTCTCTATACAATTGCATATCAAACACAAATATATCTCGGTGCCACCTGTGTAAGTGGTATTGGCAGGTCACGTGACACAGAATTAAGAAGCATTCGGAATACATAGATAACAAATATTGCTTCGATATTTCAACCAATAAAACTACTTGACACAACCAGACTATGAAATTCGTTTCAACCAATAAAACTACTTGACACAACCAGACTATGAAATGAATTGGACAATACAATAAAAGTGGCACTCTACACTTTTTTGCGATGCAAGGAGATTTTGTTCCTGTCCGTGCTATAGATAAAATATTAGTGTCATTACAACGTGTGTGTCAAATTATAACACCGTGGATAATGTATCGTAAGGTGACGGTAGTGAAAATGAGACATATCAAGTTGGTAATGTACGCCGACATTTCAGATACATGGTAATGTAAATACAGCTATCTCGATTTTCACAAGCTTTCAACGAGATAGGCCACAGCAAAGTGCTAATGAAAGAAAATATTGACGGCAATGTATAGATTTAATGACATGGTGTGTGGTAATCTTTGCCACCAATTCATATAAATCACATGCAATGTTTTCAACTCCAAGTCAATGGTCATACAGATTATTGACATCGTGTCTTGTCGATACATACATCAAAGATGACGACACTTTTCACTTCAAGCCCCAGTCCGACTTTTTTGTTTGCCTTGTTGTCACTGTCACGACCGCTGTCGACCCTCTTTCCCAAAAGTTAAGATTAATTTGGACATCGTCATATTGCTTAAATTGGTGGATATATCATAATGGCAATGACTAATCCGTCTGCCTGCTTTTGTGTCTGTCTGTCTGTCTGTCTGTCTGTCTGTCTGTCTGTCTGTCTGTCTGTCTGTCTGTCTGTCTGTCTGTCTGTCTGTCTGTCTGTCTGTCTGTCTGCCTGTCTGTCTGTATGTATGTCTGTCTGTCTGTCTGTCTGTCTGTCTGTCTGCCTGTCATATATACCTGCCTGTCCGACTCGTTGTCCGTTTTGCTGCCTGTCTTTGTGTATGTCTGTTGGTATGTCTGCCATTCATTTCAATTTGAAGCAGCGCTTATATTAAAAGTTCATCTACAAACTTTGGTTATAACAAATACAGTGTGACATTGAATAAAAAATTATTTATATTGTATGGCTGTGGATGTCTACTCTTTGTGCAAGCTTGGGTCGTATCGAGTGACACAAAATGTTGTTATGCTACCATTTCGTGCCTTAAAATCACAGTTACCAAACACTGTCAAAACAAACACGTGCACATGTAGACATGATTGGCTTCTTAATCGATGAATCAATCTAAAGTGCGTTTCTCTCTCTCTCTCTCTCTCTCTCTCTCTCTCTCTCTCTCTCTCTCTCTCTCTCTCTCTCTCTCTCTCTCTCTCTCTCTCTCTCTCTCTCTCTCTCTCTCTCTCTCTCTCTCTCTCTCTCTCTCTCTCTCTCTCTCTCTCTCTAAACTTGGTCGCAATATAGTTGATGTATGATGTCGGTATCGATCTGTTCACAAGCGAAACTGTCTCAGAGCATGTAGAGAGGGCGATATTGTTGAGACTTCCTCAGCTCAGTACAAATAGACGATCAGAGTAGCAACAGTGTATGTAAATATTTTATACTAATAATGACTGACATTGATTTCTCTGAGTTGTGTACATATGTATCCTTAGTGAAATAATTATATAAATAGTATGTTCCATCAATCTCCTTAATAATTGACCAACATCACTATGGACAAACATTTCACTGGCAATTAGCATTTCTTTGCAATTGGCACCGATGACGTCATGGTGAACTTAGACAGAGCCGATGTCTTCACGTAAATTTTGATATGAGGTATATGAACACTTACCAACTACACTTTAATAGGAAACTTTTACTTCACACCTGTAATTATAAATTACTACATAACAAGTGTAAGTTGATGTCTTTTTAGGTTCTATAGTTTATGTAATTGCATTACTACATTAGTTGTCACTTTGCATATATAGTTTAAAAAACGTACAATATTTCTCAAAGTCTGAATATTGGTGACAAAATGACATTACTACTTTTAAATATGTTAGTTTAAATTCGACTGCAATGTCCATCACTTACCATTGACACTCATAGTTACAATAACCATTGTACGAGGGCAATATATCAATAATCACAATAATACAATATTTAAATAAAGTAAGGCTTACACCAGTTTTTGCCTATGCCACAACTTCGTTAATTTATTGCGTTTCAAGTGGTCTAAAGAAAAAAATGAATGTGTTCCCGAAGTAAATTACAGAAGCCGTTGCCATGGCCACAAAGATTACGATCAAAGATACTTTGTGGCCATATATTTAAGACAGTGTTGCATTTGATGTTGTCTGCAAAGCACGGAGTATTTATTTTCTTATATTTTCAGTTTGTGCCGTGTTTCTTGGCTGTTTACCATCAAGGGAAAGGCGTGAACACGTGAAGGGGATAATTTGACGCCTTAAGTATCGAAATACAATTTGGTGAGAGTCTAACTTTCAACACGTGGCTACATCTGGTTGTGTGTGATTTGTCTAGCGTAGATGTGTAGAACCTCACGTCATACAGGGCTCACTAATTTTGGACCGTTCGCACAAAATGAACTGCCACGTAACCAGTCAGTCTGGTTAGCACGGGACGTACCTAGTGTATAAACAGACTTTTTCTCATGAGGGTTAGCGGGAGGGGAGGTAATATTTCGTTATTTATTTTCCGATGTCAGAAACATTTCAAAGTGTATGATGATATTACTATTTCTCTTCATTTATCTAAATTGGTGAGTTGACACTCGTGACATGTGATTACCGTCTGTGAATCACTATTAGAACCAATATTTTGGTAGACTTTCACTAGCAATGCGTTGACATGTAAACAGCTAGACAGACACCAAAAAACAAACAAGTTTCAAACTTTGACACTGAGACCAATTTACTTTTATTAAACACTCGACAGATTTATGTCAATTTTTGCCAAATACTACCACACACAACGTGATTATATATCCTATCTACATTGCCATCAATGGCTTCCTTTCAACTTTTTGTTTTAGTATATGTCCTTTAAAGTTACCCCCACAAGCACGCACGCACAGACAGACACACACACACACATACATACATACATACATACATACATACATACATACATACACACATACACACACAGACACACACACACGCACGCACGCACGCACGCACGCACGCACGCACGCACACACACACACACACACACACACATACATACATACATACATACATACATACATACATACATACATACACACACACACACACAGAGACACGCACGCACGCACGCACACACGCACGCGCACACACACACATACATACATACATACATACATACATACATACATACATACATACATACATACATACATACATACATACATACATACATACATACATACATACATACATTGACCATCCGTTTTGCCAAGTGTCAGTAAATATTCTATCCTGATTTTACACACAATGTCTAGTGATGACACACAACGTCTAGTGATGACGAAAACTATTTCAACGTCACCACCAGTAAAATAGTTGACAAACTGTACAAAAGTATCTCAGTCTGTCATCTATTATGATAATTCCATCAATGAGAGAGAGAGCAGAGAGAGAGAGAGAGAGAGAGAGAGAGAGAGAGAGAGAGAGAGAGAGAGAGAGAGAGAGAGAGAGAGAGAGAGAGAGAGAGAGAGAGAGAGAGAGAGGGGGGGGGGGAGCAGAGAGAGAGGGGAGGGAAGGAGGGGGCAGGAAGGTGGTTGTGTGGTGAAGCACACAAATGAGAAATCTGCTAGTTAAACTAGAAATGATTGCATACATTTTGGTATGTGTATACATACACAGTAACGAAATCAATAAAGTTACAAATTATGCTCTAGCTATATACACTACTATAATGGATTTGTTCAATGAATAAAGTGTACATAAGATTGTTTCTAAACGTTTCAAAACTTCCACACACTAAATGACGTCATCAATATTGAGAACTAATCATTGCACATAAACAGTTTCGTAAATCGACTCAATATGGATTTAGTAGGTGTACTATTGAATGTCAAAATGAGAATTAATAGTTGATAATATGCTACGATGTACGATAGAACATTAACCACAGGGTACTCAAGCTTAACTAGTTTTGTTTACGAAAACAAACAAACAAACAAACAAACAAACAAACAATAAATAAGTAAATAAATAATAAATATATATACTGACAGCATCAACAAGAGAGTAATTACAAAGCATTATCAACAACAGGAATTACTATATGTTTTCATATATGTGAAATGGTACAATTGTGGGGTATGTACAATTGTTTGTTTGTTTGTTTGTTTGTTTGTTTGTTTGTTTGTTTGTTTGTTTTCGTAAACATAACGAAGCCTGGGTGCCCTGTGCATTGACAACCACGTCGTCTTAAAACAACACAGATATGTTTACATTAATAACACAACTGCCGAAATCTAAGCATTGACAAAATGGAACCTTTACAAACGCAGAAAGTAAATATTATTTAAAATGAATTAGCACAGCAGGTTGGAACAGCAGATACTTGTATTACATTTCATGGTGTGATAAAAAAAGTTTTATGGCCTCTTTATGTGTACATGAAATGCCAGGGAAACTTCTGATTTGTTTGTGAATGTAAACTATTGTATAAAGAGGCCATAAAACTGTTCTTATCAAATGATGAAATATAACACAAGTCTCATTGCAATGTTCATCATTGCAATGCTTCAATGTGGGCAGTTGTAAATCAAATGCAGACACAAGGATTTTTCATCACCCAGCAGAACAATAATGAACTGACTTTGGAGAATGAGATACCACCGTCAGTCGTATTATGTTACTAATACGTTTAATATCGTAGATGATAGATTTACACACTAAGAATCTACCATCACCACCTTCTATGACATCATATCCAGGGGTGTATCATTCTCTGTGTGGGTAACGAAGAGAGTCGCGTGGCGTGGGAATGGCACAATGTTTATTTAGATACGAGTGATCCTGAACTTTGATTCACCATCATGTGAAGTAGTGTTATCTATTTTTATCTACTCTGTCGACGTGTACAGTTCACTGTTCTTTTAAAGTGACATCAACTGAGTTTGTAAGATATTCTTACGCTGATAATAATATTGACATAAAGTAAAAACGATGTATGTCTTCCAAGACATTAATATTCGTCTTCAGTTGTTCTTAGTGCAATTGTTGACATAAAAGGGGTGTTGACTTCCTAGACATTTTACTAATATTTTTAGCGTGATACTAAATTAGGTGACTGAATAGTTAAACATGTATAAGGGACCGGTCAGTTTCTTCGGTCTGGGGGGGAGGGGGAGGTGGATTGGTTTGGGTCACCCTGTTTTTGAAATTGGCAGTGGGGAGTGGGGGGGTCATGCTGTTTTTGAAAATTGTGAATAGGGGGCCATTGTGTTTTGGATTTTGATGGAAGAAAAAATCCACGAATCTACAGTGGCATGATCTTGTCTGAACTGTTGATGTTATTAAAGTGTTTTTTCACTATGTAGTTGCTTTTTACATGTTGGTGCTGTCTTGTAAACCTTGGATATATTGTCTGAAAGGGTCTGAATAGCCTAAAAATTGGCTTTAAGAGTAAAAACCTCCAGATCTTCTAGGGTGAGACCCCCTAGGACCCCGTGAGAAGTTAACATATCCCCATCTCTCTCTTTCCCCTACCTTTTATACTGTCAAGATGCTATTAAACTTTAAAAACAAAACATTCAACCCTACGCGTAGTTGCTATAGTTACATGTTGTTGCTGTCTTCTAAAGCTTGGAAATCGTTGCCCAAAACGGCCTGAATAGCCTAAAAATTGGCTTTAAGTGTAACTAAACCTCCAGATCTTCTAGGACCCCCATTAGAGGTGTATATATTCTCAATACAAAGCTTTCCCCCTACCTTTTACTTTCAAGATGCTATTAAACTTCTTTTTGAATATATGTAGTCACTAATTTAGTATGATGCCATCATTTAAAGTATTTAGTCAAGCAGTCCACTCTGAGTCACGATCAAATACCTGTCATGGGGGGGGGGGTTTCCGATGTTTTAGAATTGAATGATGGAGGGGGGGGGTCAGCAGCAAGTGATGGTTAGAAACACACTACACTATATATAAGTATACAGACAGACAGACAGACAGACAGACAGACAGACAGACAGACAGACAGACAGACTAGGACTCTGAGAGTGAGGGGAATAATGAATGATGAGAAGGTTGTGGAGAGTATAAGAGACTGACTGACTGACTGACTGACTGGATGGCTGGCTGGCTGGCTGGCTGGCTGGCTGGCTGGCTGGCTGACTGACTGACTGACTGACTGACTGACTGGCAATTAATAATTACTGCTGTCTGTGCCACACAGGTCTTTGCATTCAAGTTTTCGTTTTCAATATATAGCATTCTTGCAAACCATAGCTGTTATTTCATCCGCGAACTTCGAAATAAGAAGTAGAGCACGTACTGGACGGTGCCGTAAAAGAGGCCGTGATTTGCGACAATTAATGATATATACAACGTTAACTGTGTATTGTGTCGTAAAAGTTCAAAAGGTTCATATTGTTTTTCAATAATTTCTGCCGGAGCAACGATCATGGCGGATACGTTTCGGACGGTGCAGAGTTCAAGAACAAAAAAGACCAATCTGTCTCAATTTTTGTCGGCCCTATAGAAAAACCCACCGACTCCACCCCACCCCCACTCCCGGCTGAAGGCAATAACCGATCCCTATTCAAATTTGAACCACGCATAATTCGAACACGAGCTAATTAAGTTTTTCGATTGCACTTGTTGTACAAATGTAATACGTCATACTAATTGAACATTAATCCCGACAACAGACTTTGTGAAATAATGGTGACTGTGTTTATAATAATTACTAATGTTTGCAATATGCTAATTAATAACTCATCGGTGTCACAGCTGGTGAAAGTGGACAAAGGCTCTATGAAAATTAACAAAAAACGCTGACAATTCTCTGTCGATTGGAGTTTGGACTTTTCAAAGACCCCTTATAGCCACAGTCCATTGTCACGGTACCGGCCTGTATAATGACATGTTGACCTGTCCCACATTGTATTACGAATATTACACACGATCTACATCCATGCAAATCATATTGTCCTGGTAACAAAACTACTTAATTAATGGAGTCAATGTTTTTGTTTGTTTGTTCGTGTATTCTTTCACTCCCTCCAAACTGATTTCTTTTTTGTAACTATTTTTATTTTGACAACTTGCTTGTGTTCTTTACTGATGACGATTATATACAAGCCATGCGTCTATATACGTTTAGAAACTCCTATTATCTAGACAGTATGCCTGGAACTTTTTATATTAAAAGCCATTAGCAATATATTTGTATTACACATATTATCACAATCATTTACAAAAATTGTTGACCTAAAATCCACTTTCGGTATTTAGTATCTAGTCATTCTAGAAATACATGGATGACAAGTGTCCTTTTCAGTTACTGTATAATACACAGTAAATCTAAATTGTGCAGTCTATATCATGTACTGTGTCAAAAACTGGGTATCTAGGCAGGCTGCTATGTAGTCAATATGAGAAACTAGAAACAATACCAAAACCCTAGCTATGTTGTACAAGAAGAAGACTCATCACTTAACGTATTTCGAATGCACTTGTTAATTTTCATTTGTATGTACAAATTTATATTTCGTTTCGGGAAAAGAACATTCGTGTACACACCTGTGTGAAATAATAGTGTTTGTAATTATTACTAGTGTTTGCAATATGGCCGTTTCTATGGTTACCAATTACTCTGATGTGCACCATCTGGTTAAATATAGACATGTAATTATTCTCATCTGTTGTCAAACTCTCATTACCTATGTATGTAGACTAGATGAACATTAACACAAACGATATTGGAAATATAGTCAGTTATATCGACAAACTATGGTATGGTATTCACCAATCGATAGTCAGTTATATCGACAAGCTATAGCGATAGCGATAGCGGCCCCTCCCCCTGTCATTTAGTCCTTTATAGCGATAACGGTCCCTCCCCCTGTCATTTAGTCCTTTATAGCGATAGTGGCCCCTCCCCCTGTAATTTAGTCCTTCTTGCGATAGTGGCCCCTCCCCCTGTAATTTAGTCCAGTCCTTTATAGTTATTCACCGACAGAGTAAAATGAATAATGTGCGCCGTACCGATGCGACAATATTCAACTTTATAAATAAATTAATGATGACGTCATAAACGACACAATCTATTTGTCCACAATTCGTCCGTGGAGTAATGTGACGTAGAAGAGATCATGTGACGTCACAACGTACATGTTTTGCAATTTCTAGTCTCTCTCTCTCTCCCTCCCTCCCTCCCTCCCTCCCCTCTCTCTCTCTCTCACTCTCCCTCTCCCTCCCCCCCCCCCTCTCTCTCTCTCTCTCTCTCTCTCTCTCTCTCTCTCTCTCTCTCTCTCTCTCTCTCTCTCTCTCTCTCTCTCTCTCTCTCTCTCTCTCTCTCTCTCTCTGTCCTCCCTTTGGTTTGTTTTGTTTTGTTTTGTTCGTTTCTGTATGTGATTTACTAGTCATATTTTCTCTATTTTGTAGTAGTGTATGTATCTTTAATTTTGCCAGTGCTGCTCCTTAAAAGGGATGCAACAAATAAATAAATAAACAAATAAACAAATAAATAAATAAATAAATAAATAAAATAAAATAAAATTATGTGGACTACTCCTAAATACACGTTGTGCATTTGAAACATTACATGTAGAACATACAATATATACATATACATATATACAATTTCTCACAGACAGTGCTCGACTACCTCGACACAGGAGACAAATTCTATATTCCAAAAGTTAATCTCACTTTGAGCCAACACAGTTTTAAGTACACATCCACAAAACACTGGAACTCATTACCTGACCAACTGAAAAAGATAGGAACAAGATCTACCTTTGAATCCAAATTAAAACAGTATTTACTAGATAAATTATTTTGAAACATCGTTATAAACCCTCATTTGCCCCTTGGATAAATTTTCGACAGGCGTAATTTTTTTGTATTAAGACATTACTGTTCATGCATATGTTTTCTCTGTGTGTGTGTGTGTGTGTGTGTGTGTGTGTGTGTGTGTGTGTTTACTTGATTATTTCATTTTCCTCACTTGATATGTAAATTTGGTTGTTGTGATTTCGACCTCTGACAAATTAATAATAATTAATATATACATAAACATATACAATATTTACATATACAATATATACATATACAATATACATATACATGATATATATATATATATATATATATATATATATATATATATATCTATATATATACATATACAATATATACATATACAATATATAAATATACAATATACATATACATGCAATATATATATACATGCAATATATACATATACAATATATACATATACAATATAGATCTATAGAGTAAAATTTTATTTGATAAATCTCAGGATCAAGGATTCTGTCACGTGACACGCAATGTTGATACTACTTTGGTACCAGCACTGCAACCACACAGTGACGTCATAGAATTTTATTACGTCATCGGTGTTTTAGGCGTTGTCAAGGCTACATAAAAGCCAGGATTGAACTGAAAATAATTTGCCATTTTTTTTATAAATTACAGGAAGTACACGTTACGTGCTTGAAATTGTTTACAACAATAACAGTGTGGTGAGGTGCATTATATAGTATCAATCACGTACACGTCCAAAAAACCTAGTAACCTCAATATAAGGCAATAAATTCTAGACAACCTATATACGAGTGACCTTTGACACGACGGTTGACCTTTGACACGACGGTTGACCCTCCCCACTTCACACAAAATACAATAAACCACTATTCAAATGTGACAATTGAACAAATGTAGACCTAAAATCCAGGATCATAGGAAACCTGGTCATAAGTTTTGAATTACATAACTTATATCTTGTCATTTCATCCTTTGATGGTCAGTTTATATCCCTTAGTGATATTTTACATAGTTTTCCATCGTCGTAAAATCACTAGCCTCTTTGCGGCGCTCACGTCAGCGGAATAAATGTTATTCTGGCTTTTGAGAATGAGTTTTCCTTTTGTCGATGTCCCACTTCATTATTTGTTGTTAGGATGATTAACATAATTAAAGAACCGACCAACACTCAATAGTTCTTTTCTTTGTAGACAGTCGATAAGTCACACCGACCAAGTACCATGCAGACATAGTTTCATACCAAGGTGTAACAATTCTAGAATTAGTATATATGTATCATGTAACCATGATAACGTTGTACATATTTACTGAGATGTGTGAACAGCTGTGACATATAACGATTTATTTGTCCTTATTGATTGATACTCATTGAAGTATTACTGTTGATTTATAATTCACAAACAAAAAAATATCTACACAGGCAAAACATACTAACGTACTACCACTGCCAACCAGAAAGTTTTAGAAACACCTTCTGATATCTTTGTTAGGTTTTTATTTGATTCCATCCTTAGCTGGTCGTACTTCCTAATCCTCGTAATGACGACCACCTAAGGATTTATCTCAACAGCCCAGTGGACAGGTTAACTTTTTTGATATTTTGATGTATTATTTTCATTTGTAAAGACTTAGTGTAAATCTGGATTGAGATAACTGAAACCTAAAGATTGTGATGTAATAATTTGGCATATTTGCTAAGAAAAAATGGATCGTGTTTAGAGTTTAAATTGGGTTGCACTATGCCTTTTTAATTACACAAACAAACTACATGCACATATATAGTCAATGTCTAATTCGATGTGGTGTTGTTTTGTGTTCATAGTGATATCAAGTATTGTACTTAGTATATCATTGTATATTCGTGTACGTTATCAGTATCTGCATTTTGTGTAATTGGTAACCAAAAACCTCGTGTGAGACGTAAAATTAAAATACACTGCTGCTTAAGTGAAATTCTATAGTCTCTCTAGTTTGGTTGTGTTCATACATACATACATACATACATACATACGTACGTACGTACGTACGTACGTACGTACGTACATACATACATACATACATACGTACGTACGTACGTACGTACGTACGTACGTACATACATACATACATACATACACACACACACACACACTCATACATACATACATACATACATACATACATACATACATACATACATACATACATACATACACACACACACACACACACACACATACATACATACATACATACACACACACACACATACATACATACATACATACATACATACATACATACATACATACATACATACATACATACATACATACATACATACATACATACATACACACACACACACACACACACACATACATACATACATACATAGCTGTTCTCTGTTCAAGACATCATATATGCCATTGAAAGTATGGATAAGGGTAAAGCGTCCGGCCTTGATGACATTTGCATTGAGCACTTATATTGTAATTTATGCGGGTAGCAGGTTTTCTGTCTTTTTGGCCATACTCTTCAATATTTGTATGTTACACGGGTATTTGCCATCTGATATGATTTCCACCATTCAAGATAAGGCTTGGGATGTCACTGCTAAGGGTAATTATAGATCTATTGCCCTTTCATCTGTCATTTCAAATGTGATGTAGCAAGTTCTACTCAGCTATACAGAGTCACATTTGTATACTTCGTTTTAATACTAAACACTCTATTGACAAATGTATCTATCTCCTGAAAGAAGTTATTCAATTTTATAAGTATCATAAGAGTCCAGTGTTTTTATGTTTTATGGATGTTTCTAAAGAATTCGTTCTGGTTAATCACTGGTCACTTTGTAAGAAGCTTTTATTAAGAGGTGGTCCTGTAATGTTTGTTGGTTTGCTGGGTTTCTGGTATCGATCTCAGCAAGTATGTTTTAAATGGGTATCTGCCGTCTCCTCCACCGTCACTGTAACAGTTCTCAATGGCGTTCAGGGGTTTTATTTCCACGATTTGTTTTATGTGTACACGGATATGCTGAGTCATCCTCTCCTCTGGTAAAGATGTGTGACTGCTTCAGAAGTAGACTGTTAAATTTAATTTACCGTACGGTAATTGTTTTCAGTCCGTCTAACAAGGTTTTACAAAAACTTATTCATGTTTGTGACTCGGGATATTTATGGTATCGAACATGATATTATCTATAAATTAGAGAAAAAACAGTTTTTATGGTTGTCATGCCCAAACATGTTTTTTTGGTGTTGTGTGTTGTGTGTTGGGGAGGGAATTTGAATAAACAATTGAAAGGTGGCATAGATAAAATTGTTAAGAGAGCGGGTTCTGTTATAGGCAAAAGACAAGAGAAATTTGAGGAGATATACAATAAGAGAGTTTTGAAAAAGCTGTTAACAATTCTAGACCCCTTTTTGTAACTGTAAGAGCACTTTTAGCGAACGATTTAATTTACCAAAGATTGTAACTGAGCGCTTCAGGAATTCTTTTTTTACCACAGGCAATAAGAATTTTTAATGACCAGTGTTGAGCTGCAGTGCAGTGATCTTGTGGGTTTTGAGTTTTGAATTATTGTAGCTATTTAAATTTAACATTACATGTATGTGTATCTTGTTGTGTATCTGTAATAATTGTATCATTTTGTATTTTGTGAATTGTTATACTGTTGGCAGTGTCCCAATTTCCCCATGTGGGATCAATAAAGTATTTATTATTATTATTATTATTATTATTATTAAACATCTTCGGCTTTTGAACACTTCTGTTATTTCTTTGAATAAAGAAATACTGGGTGTATTTGTTAGTAGCTTCATGGATGATGACAAATGCGTTTATTCTTCATACATGGTAACTTTCTGTGCAGGACTTTTCCTTTTTGTTCTAGTCAAGTTAAGGTTTACTAGGTTATTTAAGTCTTTTTGTTCTAATTTATAATGTTGTCATCTGCGGTCTAATTTTAAGTTGAGAACATACAACAAAGTTTGAGTTGTGTACAATAATTGTGTTAGAAGGTTTTTTAATTTGTCAAAATGGTGTAGTAGAAGTACTCTGTTTAAATTTCTTATTCAGTTTTGTCTTTTAGTGAATTTGTCATGAAAAGTGTAGTGGCAGACAGTAGCAATGTGTATGTACAGTCTGTCTATACATGTATGTAAAGTGTAGTGGCAGACAGTAGCAATGTATATGTACAGTCTGTCTATGCATGTATGTAAAGTGTAGTGGCAGACAGTAGCAATGTGTATGTACAGTCTGTTTATTCATGTATGTAAAGTGTAGTGGCAGACAGAGATATTCTCTATTGATGATGTGTTGTCATTACTTGTTATGCTTGTTTATATGGGCCTCGAGTCTGAATCAAATAATAAATAAATAAATAATACACACACCTACCTACCTACATACATACATACATACATACATACATACATACATACATACATACATACATACATACATACATACATACATACACACACACATACATACATACATACATACATACATACACACAGACAGACAGACAGACAGACAGCCAGACAGACAGATAGACAGACAGACAGACAGACAGACAGACAGACAGACAGACAGACAGACAGACAGACAGACAGATAGACAGACAGACAGACAAAAAGTGAGGTACTGTAAATCTAAATCTATAAATCATGGGAAGTAAACAAAAGAAGGTAATGATAAGGATACAATATCGACAAGTATACAAATGTATACTTTGTAGTGGAGTACAAGTAATTTTGTGTAATATTGTTCTTCGTTTGTTTATTTATACGACGCCATACGGTGATGATGTCGTTGCCAGACACTTTCACTTCATGTGACGTCATATCGATATTGGTTGTATTCATATGCAAATCTTTAATACCGTGTTTTACTACCATTGTCTTTGTTTCGAAACGGTATATTTGTAGGGGAGATAAAAATAGTTATCCTCTAAGCTGTTCAGTAACCTGTGTATTGATAGTTTTACTACCCGACCACAATAATTGAACATTCTACCTACCCTGGATTTATGTCTACACGGGCTAGGCGTCATCATACAGGTTTAGTTACAGCTTTACATTGTTTTGAGAAAACAGATAGTGAAGTGGTGCAGTCGATCATTAAAAGTACTTCAAACAAACAATAACGCACATCGTGAAGTACATAGCGACTGTTACCGAGTAAATATCCAACTACACAATAACAGTATGACAAATATTGACGTCACAACATAGATGACGTCACACCATGAATGCCGTCTGTCAGTGATATCGGTGGCTACTGTGATGAACCACGATAGTTGTAGACAGGGCTGTGATAGTAGAGTGTCTATCTACAGGTGTAGGCAGGGCTGTGATAGTAGAGTGTCTATCTACATGTGTAGACATGGCTGTGATTAGCAGTGTCTATTTACAGGTGTAGACATGGCTGTGATAGTAGAGTGTCTATCTACAGGTGTAGACATGACTATGATAGTAGAGTGTCTATCTACAGGTGTAGCATGTAAGTAATTGGCTGTGATTAGCAGTGTCTATTTACAGCCTGGGTGTAGACAGGGCTATGATAGTAGAGTGTCTATCTACAGTTGTAGACAGGGCTATGTTAGTAGAGTGTCTATCTACAGGTGTAGACATGACTGTGATTAGCAGTGTCTATCTACAGGTGTAGACAGGGCTATGATAGTAGAGTGTCTATCTACAGGTGTAGACTATAACATTGGGGATGATAACATATTACCTATATTATACATACATAGACTGAGGGATACTATACATACATATTATACAAGTAAGCGTGTCATGTATACAATTTACAGTTATAAAGCTTTACAATAAATACAAAACTTCGACTGAACAGTCACTTGAACGAAGTCTGCCAAATACCCATGACGTCACGGTGGTTATAATTTATTTTCCCTTCAAATTTGGATGGCACAGATTGTTAATAAAGAAATATTGGACTGATTGATCGACCCGATCGATTGATCGACCGGAAATTATGGGATGGGGCAGCAGATAATAGATATGTACAGAGTATATATGTAGTGTTTGTATTAAATACATATCTGTATCAGCTGTCGGCTACGATGACGTCATCATGATAATAACAAAATGTGAAATTAAATACGATCAATAGTATCCATCACGCACAAAGCAGTATTGGTGTCACGTGATAACTGTTACCAAGGTGATGATGAATGTCACATCACATGTACTTTTTTTCAGCTGTGGCCTTAGGCTGGGAATGAGACGTGAAAACCTCTGTGTTGAGTCGATTGGGGGTAAATTATCAAATCTTTCTGATCATCAGCAGCAAGACTTGTAGTGGAATGATAAAACTGCATACGAGACGATATATGTGGTATGAACTGGAACATGGACTTTAATTTTCAAGGCCCTGACGGTTCGGCCTCGACGGCCTCCCTCCAAGGCTACGGTCAGCATTCGACTCTGCTCACATTTCGACGGTCAAAAGCCAAGTGTTGAATCTTTGCGACGCTATAGCTATGGTCGTTACAGTAATCAAATCACAATAAGTCACGCATATGATGAGATGTGCTTTTATGATAACAATAGGTCATGCATAATTATGAGCGTCATGGAAATGAAACAAAGGACACTAAACTTTAACTTGAATGACATCTCCAGACATACGATATTAGTGCTATACCTATTGTCTTGACAATCATGTGAGCCATATTCATTTATCCATGGATGTATTAGTGAGATGATATCTAACTAGGTGTTTGGCGACATGTATAAACAGAATCATGTCTGAACCTAAACACGGTAATTACAAATTCATGTTGAGTTTAGCCTATGAATTAGACATATTTCCATGGCACCCTTTCGTATAAATTTGGATACTATTCTCTATAAATCCCCCTCAGGTACTTCGTAACACTTCGTCAATCCATAGACCCTACTTTCGTGTACGGTTTATGGTAAATCACGTCAAACTTCAATGTGACGGCCTTACTCGTCGAGAACTCACTTCACGAACACCTGTGTGTGAATTCTAGAAACTGTTAAAAATTTGGTTAAAACCACCGTCGTTGCACAATGTGTTTATATTGAGCACTGTACAATTTAGTAGACTATATTTTATCTGGCGTAAAATGACATCAAAGTACATAATTCATGACCAAAATAGAAATACAGCAAAATATACACAAAACCATAAAATGTTATTTGACGAACATAATACAATCATACATGAGTCTATCGGACTTTATGAGGCGAGATTTCTGGTTGGTAAAGGATTGGTTAGTGGTGGTAGGGGTAAATGCATGGTGGGCTGGCATGGCGGGGTGGGGGTGGGGGGGGGGTGGGTGGGCATTCGTTGGACATTCGTTTTGAAGTCTACCTATAAAATAATTCCTGTTGATACATGTAAAACATTCAAAAATCTTCTTAGTTTAACACAATGTTACCAAAAACTTTGTCATCTAGGCATAAATGTTCATTTGACATTTGTCTCAGAACAAGTACCAGTTGTTTGACGCTCGCAGTATGTAAAGGCGAGGGACTTCGAGTTTCAACATATACTGCTCTGACGTCACAGGTTGAGCTCTATATATGAAACTATATATATATATATATATATATATATATATATATATATATATATTACGTACATATATAACAATGTATGTATGTATGTATGTATGTATGTATGTATGTATGTATGTATGTATGTATGTATGTATGTATGTACGTACGTACGTGTGTGTGTGTGTGTGTCTGTATGTATGTATGTATGTATGTATGTGTGTGTGTGTGCGCGCGCGCGAGCGCGTGTGCATTTCTGATGTAATTTAATTGAAAGAGGTAATTTATAACTCGAGTCAGAAAACGAAAACGTATAACAAGCAATATATTATGACATGTACATATTAATTGCACTTTTAATTTATTACAAACACGTGACAACAATCACCCGGGGGGGGGGGGGCATTGACAAAAGGTTATACAAACACAAAAGATAGGAAAATATAGTAAGATTTTCAGAGTAACATGTATAATAAATAATTTGTAAACACAGTGCAAATATAGTAATAGTATATTACAACATTTCGAGCATACACACTTCTCCATAGGGGCGTGTAGTATTTCTTAGATTGTTGTTTTCCTTGTCAAGAGTCGAGATATGACTACTTTTTGACTTGAATACATTTCCAGTAGCTCTAGTTCTATGGAAAGAAAGTTATCTATACTGTAAAGAGCATAAATTGATACATTTGTAGAGCATGATTCGTGTGAGGAAAAGAGCAATCTAAGATTCTAAGTAATAATGTGTGTCTCTTTGCTCTTTTCAATGTATGAGACAAGCTTGCGAAGCTGTCGGCGTCGACATGTATTTATACAGGTACATGCTATCAACACATGTGCATTCACGTTGTGATATCAACCGAGATACTTCATTCATCCCAGGGGAATTAAAAGCCTTGTAATTCATTGGTCAACCACATATGAATATTCAATTAGTTTGGTAATGTGGATAAATTTGTGTTGCATTGTCGAAATGCCATTTCCTATAGTGTCATATCTGACGTGAAAACTGATGACATGGCAGCGCTTTTTAAGTGTTTGAAACCATCGTTATAAATATCTTTATGAGCACATTCACTGAATCATTTTGAAGTTGACCTGAAGTTGACATACAATAAGACGACGTGTGATTGGCTAAACGGCTTTTCCAAAACTACGTGGCGAGAAGGGAGCGATTTATTTGAAATATCCATCCGCTGGGGAATACCACAGTTAAATTTTATTTTTGTGATTAAGTACCCTTCAATCTTATGTAAAACCTTTCTATCCGTTGTCTCGTTCATGTCGTATCGAGGTTCTTCCATTTTCTGTGGATGTTATGTGAAAATTCCGAGTTTGATTGTAAAAAGTAGTTCTGCGGTCAAAGTATAAATAGGCAAAGGTGTGTAAATGCGCTTACTCAGTGGATGACGAAATTTTTCTCCCAGAACCTCTGAATGTGTAGCAGGCAAGATCGCAGACAGCAGAGAAAAAAACAAAACAAGGACTGATTTTCCGGATTTCGACCCCTAATTTTCCCGACCACGACTTACGGACAAGTGTCATGGATGGTCTAGAGTTTGACCAGCGTCTGACAGAGCATGGACCCGGAGATTTCGGTGACCTTCTGGAAGGCGATATGTTCCGTAGTAGTACGAGTGGCCATGTAGTAAGTTTCGTCTGCTGTTTTTTTTTCTTTCTGTTTATGTTAATATTTTGAAAATCAATAACAATAATTACTTGTCACGCGTAATTTTCATATTGTAGACGTTGTTTATTGTTCATGGTATCAATTTTTCGCAAACATGTGGATATTTTGAAGCATGTTTTGATCAAAATTTCTCATTGTTTATATTATATTTAAACATATGGTTTAGTACCGGTCATATTTGACCATGCTGTATGCGGGTTATCGTATATAATGAATGTTAATACAATAGCAGTTGTATGACTATCTCTGTGGCTAGGTTCGGCATTCAAGCTATGGGAAAAAATGAATTGATGAACATCTTTACATTTAAAATTATTTAATAATGTACAGATGTAGTTTGTTTATCAGTCGGTCTATGAAATGGGCGTTCACCCTAATTTTTTGGTAAGAACGGGAATTTTGTGAACGTTACGGGTACAGTCGTTGTCTCTAATATGGAATTTTGTTAGGGTTTACCAACCATAGTAATGGCAGCTTATGACATGAATGTATTTCCTTATATAATTTGTCACCGACGTTTTGCACTGACAGAGGGGAACGAACGTAAAGGGTGTTTGGGCACGCCTGTATTTTTGGAACCGTACGAGTACATTGTTATTATAAGGAAACCCCTAAGACTTCCTGAATAATGGCAGACTCATTCATTCGACAGTCTGTCTACTGCTTCAGTTTCTTGACTTCTGAGTTTCTGGTTCTGCTTTTCGATATATACGCTGTGGTTTTTCAATCACAGTAACTTTGCAATCACGATCTTTCCCTAAACTTGATTTTCAGTTATGCTAATCTTTTGTGAGGCGTTGTTTTCTTTTAAGTCTAAAAGAATGTGAGTCAATCTCACTGCAGACAATAGCTTTTACACAGGCGTGGTTAGAGTGTATTGTATGAATGAATTCTCATTCATGTTGTCTAGCGTTTGCCATGTACTCACATTTATTACAATAAAACCAGATACAATGTACTAGCATATCCTTGCTGAGCTGATTCCACAGTCTATAATGATATACTAGTACACATTAGTCTTAGATTCTTCACAAGGTGTATAAACTATAATTACTTGAGATATTACCTGAGGTGGTAGCAACAGGCAGTGTTATAATTAATGCAAAACAAATCAGGTCAGTACAGGTATTTGAATGGAAATAAGCTACTATAGTACTAACACTTACCAACAGTGAATATTACATAACAATTTTATACCACAATCAACCCTACAGATTCAAAATATCCACAACAAATTAGAACATTTAGATTTCAGGATTTTTTCAGGAAAATGATGCTGTCAAAAAATGATAAATGATTTTGTTTGTGTGTTCAGTAAACAGTATTTAAATTAAGATGTGTTGTTAATGTATTTAAAGTGTTATTGTGAGATTGGCATGACTAGGAGTAGACTATCAGTGGTTTATCATGTGGTCTATTGTTCACTGGATTTTGGCCTAGTCCCAAACTTATGAACCATTGACCCATGGTTTGATCGTTGTTCAAAGTCTAGTATTTTAAACATATGCATACAATGGGATTGATAATCATTAGCATAGTGCATTTACATTGTGGTTTAGCAATACCTTCACCTTTTGTACAAAATCATCAACACTGTCATAAACTGGAGAAAAGAAGAATGGAAGAAAGAAAAAATAGTGAGTGACTGTAGTAAACAAGAAGAATGGAACAAACTAGACAATATTTTGGTCACATCTGGATTGATGGATGTCTTCATGGCATCCATGCAGTGCATGCAACCAAGTGTTTCACCTTCCTCTTCTGTTGATAATACCAGTATTGGTTTCTTCAATGTATTGATTCAGATTCTGAGTTTTTGTCACCGTTTTTAACCCCAGTAAATCTGTGTGGTGCTCTTTGCTTACATAACTCCTTATATGTATTCTTCAAAATATTTAGTGGGGAATATGGTAAAACAATTTTGAGGCAATTTACAGTCTATTGTTAAAAAAATGTAGTCTTTTTTTCTGTAGATCTGCTCTAAAATGCTGCTATCTTCTTTCGGTTTACACCTTGTTTGACTAGGTACAAATGTAGTGTAGCCTAGACTATAGTATAGGTGTAGACTTTGGAGAGACACTGTCAGGCTATACTGTACAATGTACAATGTAGGTGATAAGTTTACAAGATATTGAAGGGTTTTGTTAGTCCATGCATTGCTCCATAGTACAACACGTAGAATAGAGATAAGAAAGGAAATATGTATAAATCATTATTGCAGTCAGTGCATACAGGTCAGGTCAGGTCATAGTCAGACCTGGACATCATTGTTGGTAATTTTCCATCATCTGATTTTAATGTGTACTAGCTCAGCTGCCAGTGATTTTTGTAAGTTTGGTAAACCTAAGCCCACAAACTCAGAGACTAACTTGGTTTAAGATCTGACACAGCATGTACATGTACCAGTGAATGACATTGTCAATCCAAGGCTCTAGAGGGGTTAGGTGAAGTCCAGTAACAGAAAGTGGAAAGTTAGGTAAAAATGGCATAGCTCACAGAGGTGAGAACACTAGTCAAAGATTTAAACAATTTTCTACTTCTTTGTTAGTGATAATATACTGTAGTTTTAATATGCATTGTACCATAATTATAGTGTTTACTTTAGAAATGTCAGTAAAATGACTGGGGAATTCTAGTGGATATTATCAGTGTATCACCCTTAGTAACAACACTGAAAATTAGATATTACTCCCAAACATTTCTGTTCTTTCACAAGTTAGAGTCAAAGGAAATAAGAGTGAAGTCTGTGGTCTTGTCACTCTGAGTCACAGACATTTAGTAACAACACCTTGGATGTCATGAGTGTTTTCCAACTGTATGCAGGAAATGTTGAACAATAGTACAAGTATAGTACCCACACTAGCTTTTAGTGAACATTTTGCCTTGCAATTCATGCAAAGTGATGTGGATGTATATTGTTGTGATTTAGAATGATAGGGTATACATTTTGTATTTTCTGTGTGAATGCATACAACTTGGCTTGTAGTGTATATATATTGTGTGTTGTCTTCTTGAAAATAAACACCTCACAAGAGATCTTTTTCGCCAACTTGTAGCAGTTTGTGTGTGAAATAAATTTCCATTGTTAACATTATCAAAAGACCTTAATTACTTGGCCCAGGACAACATTGTTTAATTTTCAAGAAGACATCAGAACCCCTACTGAGTATTTGAAATATTGTTAATAGATCATCAATTCTATATACATAAATTATGAAACTTTGATAAAATAACTCCACAACAAGTTTTATTAAATTAACTGACATGATATCTCTTTGTAAATCTGCAAACTTAAGCAATGCTTTCAAATTTGTTGTATTTGCAATATCTTTTCTGGCTTGCATTCCTATAGTAAATTTGTCCAAAATAGTGCAATAAACTCACTTTTAGTTTCACAGTAATTCAAATTTGTCCAAATAGCAGAATAAATTAAATTTAGGATAGTTGATATGTTCTGTTTTTAAAATATACTGATTGGTTATTGCTTGTGTTGTTGAGAAACCAGCCTGATTTCATTTGTGTTGTGTTAAAAGTTACATTTTGTTTACATTGTAAACAGTACAAGTTAGGTATCAGTTTTTTAAATAACATTAGAATTAGTACTGTCAATGTTTACTTTAAAAATAATCTCCAAGAACCAATTTAATTAATCTTGATTAGTTTTTTAAGGCAGCTACTGAATTTATGTCCATACAAAGCTAAGAATTACAGGGTATTGAGTAGTTTCACCAACTTTATCTATCAATGAAGCAATAAATCAATCAATTAAGGGGTGGGATCAAAAGCTCAATGTAGGATAAAAAACTAAATTCTTTTTAGTTAGGCCTTAGACTCCCCCCCCCCCCCACACTTAATTGGCCAAAATTGTTTCAGACCATACAATGAATATATTTGAAACCAGTATGTACTAGCAGTAAGTAGTGCTATGAATATAGCCTGGATATGAAACCAGTATGTACTAGCAGTAAGTAGTGCTATGAATATAGCCTGGATGTGAGAGATGTGAAGATTCGATGAAGGATAGATAACACTAGACTACTATGATATGAATACAATACCAGAATATTGTGAGGAAAAAATAGTTTTTTGTTGACGCTTTAGTTTACTTTAGTGCCATGCATTAGCCTACCTGTAGAAAAAATCAAAATGTCAGGTAGGATAGTGGAATAGTGTAGTGTGTAGTGTCAGTCATCCTTCAAGTCTACAGGTAGGCTTAGTTAGGATAGTGGAATAGTGTAGTAGTGATTGTGGTTCAAGTCTACAGGTAGGCTACAGTTATGATAGTGGAATAGTGTAGTAGTGATAGTGGTTCAAGTCTACAGGTAGGCTACAGTTAGGATAGTGGAATAGTGTAGTAGTGATAGTGGTTCAAGTCTACAGGTAGGCTACAGTTATGATAGTGGAATAGTGTAGTAGTGATAGTGGTTCAAGTCTACAGGTAGGCTACAGTTATGATAGTGGAATAGTGTAGTAGTGATAGTGGTTCAAGTCTACAGATAGGCTACAGTTATGATAGTGGAATGGTGTAGTAGTGATAGTGGTTCAAGTCTACAGGTAGGATAGTGGAATACTAGTAGTGTAGTGTCAGTCGTCCTTGAAGTTTACAGGTAGGCTGTACTTAGGACAATCTGATTAAAATCTGATGTAGATGCCGATGTTTACATTTTTTAGCCTGATCGCCTCCTCTACATCTGAGATGGCGCCCATTCAAACGGATTTCTGCTCACTGAGCCTCGCAACCAATCAGGTTGCGTCTTACTTGTCATGGGCATAGACAGAGTAGTAGTAGAGAGTACTTGTCATGGGTAGAGGAGACGATCAGGCTAAAAAATGTAAACATGTACCAAGAAGGTCAATTCAGGCAAAATAACGAAGGTAAAATAGCAATGAACGATCAGCCGACATCTACATCGGATTTTAATCAGATTGTACTTAGGATAGCGAAATAGTGTAGTGTCCATAGTCCTTCAAGTCTACAGGTAGGCTATAGTTAGGATAGCAGAATAGTGTAGTGGTGATAGTCCTTCAAGTTTACCCAGGTACATGTAGCCTAGCCATGCATTTACTTTAGTGAAAATTCTTCCATTTCTCAATTTGACGACATTCTTAGAAATATTGTATTTAGGGTATAAAACAGATTTATTAGTAAAATCATTTTTGTAGGATGAGAACTAAAATCATGGCTCAAAAACTCCCTTTTTTATCCTACATTGAAAGGATCTTGGCCCTGCTAATCTGTATTGCAAATTATATGTGTAAGAGTAGATATATGTAAGAGTAGAGAGTGTGGTATATATTTCAGGAGATAGTACATAGTTCTTCTGAATGGTAGATTTACTACAGAATAACAAACTGATATTAAAAGTAAGAAAACTGTACGTTCTGGTATATACGTAACATATTGTCTGTAATATTTAGCTACTGGAAGGTCAGCACATTCCAAAATATGTCCCATTAAGTATCATTAGCTTCCCATTATTATACAAAGGTATACAGGACTTAAAAACAGGCCTTTGAAACTTTGGATATCTCTTGACACATTTCAAGTGTTTGAATATAGCACTGACAAAGACAGAACTACATTAAAAAAAAAAACAGCTGAGAACAAACTTCCATAGCCCCAACGTACAGAAGTCACTGCTTTGCTCTCTAGTGTGAAGTCCATTGAATCAGTGGGATCTCTGATGGAATCACTAGTAAACTAGAGGATATCAGTTACCAAATTAGTTCAGTACTTTCAAAGACCCTGGAGTTCACTGTAGGGTGTCTGGTTTATATCTTGTCAGTCTACTAGTAAAGGTGTCATCTCAATGTCTAGTTATCTTGTCTTGTCTTTCCATCATTTAGTAGACACTTGTCATCACATAGGCAAGATGGTCTAAACAATATGTATTTCCCACGCCAATAAAATGTTTTAATTTGTCATTGAATTTGTTAGTGTGTCATTGCCTTGCTCTATTTGTTTATCCAATAAATGTGATAGTCATGACCTTCTTAGAGTGTTCTTGACCTTTACTTAGTTAGCATATATCTGGTTACAGACCCAAGTGGAGAGATTTGTAGGTCTATGTTTATTTCAGTTCTAATGTTAGAGATGGATGTCTGTGTGTATATTTCAAGTCAGAACTGTTTTCAAACACTGCACAAGTCAAGACCACAACAAAGTTCATGATGATGGATTGAATGCAGTGAGTCATACAGTTAAAAGGCCACCCAAGCTATTTTTATTGAGATTTATCTGCCCCTAGTTAACTTTTTACTTACACTTTAAAATTGTGATTTTAAACAAATTATTCTCCTTTTTTTCAAGGCAGTACAAATCTTGAGTCATCTAGAATACAGGTCAATGTTAGTCTGTTTACTTAGATGCTTCCATGCTACTACTAGTACTACTTGGTTAGTATACATGTACATCTTTGTGACAGTGTTCCAAACAATGGATTATGTGAACACACACTTACCTCAAACTGAGATGTGTTTATCTTAAAACCATCAGGGAATGAAATGAAATATGTTATCATGATTTGGAGATGCTTACAATGTATTAAAGCAAGGGCTGTCTTCAGCCATTACAGCTGTGATAGTACTCAATTACTACTTGTATTTAAATAAACTTGAAAGTGTGATTAGTGAATGTTTGTTAATTTGTAAGTCCCACATCTGTTTTTGTAATGAAATCCAAAATTGTATTTGTTGCTCAAGGAAATGTTTACTTGAACAGGAGGTCAATAACCTACTTAAGATATACAATAGTTGTCCCTGTAAAAGCAATTCACTTAAAAAATAGCTTAGAATCAAGTCTTGTGGGTATCAGTTTGACTATCATCTGGAGGGGAGACAAAATGAAGTCTCAAGAAGAGATCATAGTCAAGATTCCTGCACAGCTTGACTCTGGTTTACACTAACTAAGATGTGTTTTAGTTGTTTGCAGAAATACATTGTAGACAGAGACTGACATATTTTTCAATGACAGTCAGTGTTTTTGTTTTGTCATGGTTGGTAAGTACATTTAGATGTAGGTAAAATCGACCTGAACTTCAAAGGTTTTCTATCAAGTCTCCCCACGAAAATTGTAGTAGATCTGTACATGTAAATGTTTTACCAGTCTTCTCCCCACTGTTACCATGGTTCCCTCCCCCAACACAAACATTATTGTACTACTACAAGACATTGAAGTCTTTACATTTACCAGTCCCCCCCCCCCCCATTACCAAGGTTACAAAACCCCAGTAGAAACACATTTTACATCTTGATACCTTACAGAAATCTGTTGTGACATGTAATAATGTAGATTTATTGTTATAAACTGAATGCAGACTTCTTATCACTCAATTTACTATTGTTGAATGAATTGAACAGACTGAAGCACAGTTCCTTTCAATCTTACCTAAAATCAACAACACATACTCTAGGTCAGTTGATAAATATAACCAAGAAAAACAAGTGTATTTGGAAGATTACCAATAAACAGTTGAACAATGGGAAGTAAATAACAGTTTGTATATACATGGAGGTATATACATATGTATAGATACTCACAGTATATACCCAGTACTTGGTCAGATTAGGAGCTCCAAGTCTTATGCTGATTTATACAATGTGTGTGCTGAGAGGAGGGGAGGGGAGGGGGGTGGGGTTATAATATAGCTCTATAAATGTTTACCAATTGGGCTATCATGGGTTTAGACTTGTAGCAAGACCTCAGATCTGTACTCTAAAGGTTGATGAACAAAAGCTGAGGGTGACAGCGAGTTCCTCTGGTGTGTAGCTCCAGGCATGCAAGTCTGTGTGACTATAATACGTATGGTGCTATGAGACCCTATCAGTCTGTGCTTTTAAATGTAGCAGAAATGCTCAAGGGTCTAGCTAGACTAGTGTGGGTTCAGTATGTGATAATTAGCAACTGAAAGGGTAACTTACAAGTAACTTGTAAGTAAGTACTGTTGCCAACAGCCTGAAGTTTGCACTAGCTGACACTGAGCTATAAATAAGATATGCAAATGTATTCTTGATTTACTATTTTTCCTGGTACACATACTTTCTGGAATGTCACTTAGAATACAGTGGATATACACTATCCTTTCATTTCTCACATACTTTCTGGAATGTCACTTAGAATACACTTGACATACACTATCCTTTCATTTCTCACATACTTTCTGGAATGTCACTTAGAATACACTTGACATACACTATCCTTTCATTTCTGTCACGTTTGTGACCTAATCATTTTTTTAAAACCATGTATGATATGACATCTTATTCTTAGTCCAATGACTCACAATACTTTGTTGGTAATTTTGAAGTCCGTGATTCCTTGAAGAAACCTAAATCCAATTCCAAGGATTGGTAATCATATACTTCCTTCACCACTAACATCAATGTGCCTTGTCATATGATTCCAAGAAGGTAACAGATTCCTAGTTGGAAGCATGTTTCCCCATATTTATATGACAGAGACATATAAATATGGGGAGAGATGAGATGAGATGAGATGAAATTGAAATGTGTTTTGTTATTGAGTCAATGGTATATGAATATTGTATATGACATGTACATGGAAGTCTTCAACTCTTCTATACATGATTTGTAATCAAAGGGCAAATGAAGTTCAGAGTTATTTTGAAATGTGGTTTGGTGGTTTGTTGTTGATCTATATTAAGAGCATAACTGAAAGATATTCATTGTTATTTTGCTGTTGTAAACACCCATGAATCTCTCAATCAAAAGGGCATATGAAGTTTATATGCAGTATGTTGAGATGTGTTTTGCTGTTGATATCAGTGTAGGGCACATAAAGTTCAGAATTGTTGACAGGAATTCCAAGTGTGGTAGCACTGATCCAGTCCATTCATCATTGTGTCACAGTAGAATACATGTAGGTTGGTGTCAATAAGTCAAGGTCTTTGCTGAAATCTTCACTTGTGATGAACTTTGTGGTCAGCTCTCAAAGCTCTTATGATGGTGAGAAACCACAAACAACAACTAAAGTGAGTAAACATGACAGTTAAAGGTAACCAGTCACAATCATTACAGTTAGGGACAGTGGGTCATATATACCACAAACAAACAAACAAAAACAAAGTTAGTAAAAAAATAAATATTACAACAAAATTGTAAAGAGTGCATCATGCGAATAAAGATAAAGTTTGTGAAAGTGACAAATAAACCAAGCAACATCAAGTAAACTACACATAGAAATGGTTTTGTGTTAGTGAAAGTTAGCAAATAAGCCAAACAACATCAAGTAAACTACACATAGCAATGGTTTTGTGTTAGTGAAAGTTAGCAAAATCACATCACTGATGTCAGTAAAAGTTACCCAACTGAGATGCCAGTTGATTGTTTAATGTGTAAGATTTTGTACTGTAAAAGTGTACAGGAATACCAAAACTAAGCTGCTATTTATTTATAGACTAGTAGGACTACATGTAGTAGTAGTAGTAGTAGTAGTACTAGTAGTAGTAGTAGTAGCAGTAGCAGTAGCAGTAGCAGTAGCAGTAGCAGCAGCAGCAGCAGCAGCAGCAGCAGCAGCAGCAGTAGCAGTAGCAGTAGTAGTAGTAGTAGATGATTTAGTTAATAACTGTAGAACTCGTAGATTAGCTGATAACTGTAGAACTCATTTACATGCAAACAGTCCAGTCTTATTTATTCTTTACACCATATTACCACAGAATGAATTAACAAGTCATTAGAATACCAAGACTGTACTTACAACTCTTGCAACTAGTACTCACAAACCAACATACACTATGTGTATTTACATATTACGTGATGAATACCAATGCAACAAAACAGTTGTGTAATGGGTGAAGTCAATGACTGTTGTACTTCGAACATCCCAGGACAGTGACATGATGCACTGCAGGATGGAGATGAAAAGACCAGTGAGGTACTATGACGATTATAGGTTTCATTATAATGGCCTTTCCTTTCAACTCCTACTCACCAATGTTAATCACTACTATAGTAGTGGCATTGTGCATCACAACAATAAGAGAGTTATTGCTTTCCACAAGTAACCAATACCAGTGCCTACACTTGGTAGTCAGATTGACTAATGTAGCTATGGCCACACTAGTCCTATCATGGAGGTAGGAAGGACTGTGTTTCTACTTCCATGGTCTTACCTTATTAATTTGGTAGTCAAGATATATTTGTTTTAATAGTATAGTCAAGGTGTCCTTGATTTTAGGCCTTGTCAGTGTCTGGTATATCGGGAGTTAGATTTATGTAGATGCAAGGTCCTGGTTGTCTTACTCCACCTATCCTATAGAATTACATGTAACGTTTGCATCAGAACACACTGTATTACAATGCATCTATAGAATTACATGTAATGTTAGCTTCAGAACACACTGTATTACAATGCATCTATAGAATTACATGTAATGTTTGCATCAGAACACACTGTATTACAATGCATCTATAGAATTACATGTAATGTTTGCATCAGAACACACTGTATTACAATGCATCTATAGAATTACATGTAATGTTTGCATCAGAACACACTGTATTACAATGCATCTACAAGGTTTACAACCTCATATTTAAAAGACAAGTTTGGACATTTTCATTCATACAGTGTAATTTGTTGCCAGTTGATGATGTTTTTAAATATATAGTTATAACTAAAAATGACAGAGTTACTTGTAAGAAGCCATAACTTGAGAACAATCCTTCTCAGGATGATCTGTGTAATTTAGTGTAAACAAAATTCATTACCAAAGAATAGGGGGATTTTAGAGTATCAAGATTTTAATCTACTTTTGTAATCAGGAATGTACTGTTTATTTGTAATGAGATTGTAGATTGCATCATAGAGAGATAATAATACTATTGTTTTCTTGTATAAACTTAGAACTCAACCTCTTATGACCCTAATGTATTGACCAATAGGAACCCTCCTAGGCCAGGTCACCTGTTGACCCTAATGTATTGACCAATAGGAACCCTCCTAGGTCATTTTCTGTACAAATTTCAATCTCTTGAAGAAATGTCTCACTGAGAGCAGTGAAACACTGTTGTATATCAAACTATTGAGTGACACTCTCAATAATCCAACCAACCAACGAAAGCTCATCTGTGCAAATGTTCAGTTTAAGTTCATGAATTTAACTTTACTGAAAATTTACAATTAGCTCACCAAAGCTTTCGCCAGGTATCCACTAGGCTTTGTCAGTGTTTTCAGAAGTCACAACACATGCATGACTTCATACAATCAAAACTTCAACCAATGGTTGATGTCTAATTCACTTACAGTGCAATCACAGAGATTTTCATGGATGATGGAATATGGTTTTAACTTCACTCGCTGTTTGTGAAGTACATGTAATTTTAATTATAACTCTCAGCTCTGCTTCACTACACCTACTATTAAAAATAATACATAATAATCTTTATTTGTCCAAATAAATTAAAAAATTTGTTGAGTGGTTACCACAAGAGCAGCGCCATAGTGCTCTAGTGTTAAACCAGCATACCCGGGGAAAATCTGTGTTGTTCAGCAGGGGCAAACTGAGCATCCCCCTTCTTATATGCAGACCTGGTTAAGTTTTAATAAAACCCAGCCGATGCTTGACAGGTTTGAAGCCAGACTGCAGTTGTAAGATGTGTACAAGTTAACCACTTGGCCATGGACAACCCAGACTGCAGT
Organism: Glandiceps talaboti; assembly: GCF_964340395.1. Classification (NCBI taxonomy): domain Eukaryota; kingdom Metazoa; phylum Hemichordata; class Enteropneusta; family Spengelidae; genus Glandiceps; species Glandiceps talaboti. The sequence continues at coordinate 14,432,988 of NC_135571.1, forward strand.
TGTAAGATGTGTACAAGTTAACCACTTGGCCATGGACAACCCAGACTGCAGTTGTAAGATGTGTACAAGTTAACCACTTGGCCATGGACAACCCAGACTGCAGTTGTAAGATGTGTACAAGTTAACCACTTGGCCATGGACAACCCAGGCTGCAGTTGTAAGATGTGTACAAGTTAACCACTTGACCATGGACAACCCAGGCTGCAGTTGTAAGATGTGTACAAGTTAACCACTTGGCCATGGACAACCCATACTTTTGAACACTACACCTGCTATTTCAGGTCAATTGGTTTTAAATGTAACTCTCAGCTGTTGACAAGTAGACTGTTTTCTAAATGGACTACTAACGCTAGAAATGTCAAGATTATACTTAACATTCATATAGCATGACCAGACTTGTGAGTCGTTTTTTTAATTTAAAGAGAATTGTCAAGTATTTGACATTCTTTATCCTCCCCCTTTCTTCTCTTTCTGATATTTTACTCAGTTCTCATTGAAAATTGACCAAGAAGTTTTCAAGATATTTCCCCCAGAAATAAAATCAAAGAATTGATTCCACTTACAGCTATATTTTGATGCAATTGTATAATTTTTCCACAATATTAGTTTTGATAAACTATAGTGAGTCATCTACTGTTGGCATTTTCCTACCAGGTCATAATACACAAGAAATGTATGCATAAGAATGGGTGGTAAAATAGTTTGTAGTCAAACTGTAAATTAGGGTATTAAAATGTATTTGACTTTGGTAAGTAGACAATATGTGTCAAGGACAGTTTTGGTAAATGAACTGGTAGGTATATGTGAATTGATGACAAAGTAGTGTAGAGTATCTACAATGTACCCATGGCCCAATATTTGACCAATAATCATATTTAGTTATTAAATTAACATGGTAGCTTTCTTTCTGTCTGTGTTTGGTTACAGGCATATAAAGCAAACTAGCTGACTTTGTTCGTTATGGGGGGGGGGGGATCTGGCTCAATGGAATAGCTGAACTTCATTTTCATACTTCTAAACAACTTTGGAATCGGATGGAAAAGTTTCACTCCTTCGATGATAACAAGTTTTTGTAATTACTACTGAGATGTTGATAAGTTGATAAAAATTGACTTCTTAAGTGAGATATATATGTATGGTGCTGGGTTTCTGGTAGTATTTTACACTGTGTTTATTTAATGTTTTTATTTTACATCAGTCATAGTGATTTGACCTCTACATGTCTCATCATAGTTTACATCAAAATTCATATATAAATGTTTAATGTCGTGCTTGTGAATGTTTGTTTAGGGGGAGGAGGGAGGGTTTTAACCTGAACGAACGATGCTCATTTAGGGGGAGGAGGGAGGGAGGGGGTTTTAACCTGAATGAATGATGTTCATTTAGGGGGAGGAGGGAGGGTTTTTTAACCTGAACGAACAATGCTCATTTGTTGAGTTTGTGCGACATTGTGTCATCATCCCTTAGTGAAGTATGATGATTCAGTCACATAATGATGATTAATCACGTTACCTGTACAAACTAGTTTTAGTGGTAGTACTTTCTAATTCAGTACCAGTGAGTTTAACTGGGTATTTGATAGTGATGATTAATAATGTTACCTGTACAAACTAATTTAGTGGTAGTACCATACTTTCTGTATCTACATTACATGTACCTAATAGAGTACACAAAAATGGAATTTAGTTTTTGTCAATTTCAAAATTGAATAATTATGATAAATGTTTAACCTGACCCAGACTGACTGGGCCATTAATATCCTGCCCCAAATATATTGTATATTCTTTTCATGCTGTTGCCCTCTTGATGCATAAAGAAAGACCAAACGTTTATTTACTGCCATAATGTTCATTGAAAGTGACTTCTGTGGTTCAGGAAGTGAGAGCAAACTGTTGAAAGAATTAAGTCATAGATTGAATATAAAGATGTTATTCATTAAGTACAGGATAGCAGTTGACTACAATTTGTCATACATAGGGTGAGAGGAAGACATCCATATAGTACATGTAGTAGGAGTGAGTGATTGACTCATACATAGGGTGAGAGGAAGACACCCATATAGTACATGTAGTAGGAGTGAGTGATTGACTCATACTGTCACAAAGTGTTTTTGTTTAAAGTGGAAGTTAGTCCTGAGTCCCCGGGTTATTTACCAAGATTCTATACAAACATTATAAGCCTGGAACCTATTATGCAAGTTTTATCTAATTCCCTTCTTCTAAGGTTCTCTGATCTTATCAAAAAATAGTGACTCCTGGAGTGAAATTACATCATCCCAAAAAAAGTTGGGAAGTGAAATAAAAAATTTGAAGACATTTTGAATAGGCTTCACTTCCTAAATGATGTGAAATAATTGCAGTTTAATAGCTTTTGTCTAATAATAATTATAATAATTGAAATTTGAATATTTCATGATATAATACAAGAATGTTGAAATAACATAAAAAAAACATTATGGTGCAATACAAAGAAACCATATTGTGAAGTTTGTTCACACGACAATATCTGAAATATTGTGTACAAATTTGTTGATCAGAATAGAATACAATTGTATAATTTGTAAATAAAATCCATCGGCGTATAGATCTGAATTTATCTCTGGACATATGGTGGTAGCCTGGTAGGAGATTACAATCACATGGTTATCTAAATAGAAAGACGGGTTTTGATAAATTACATGACTTAAAAACAGACACTGATATACTTACATGGACATGGAGACTTGGTTCACATACGATATACTTACATGGACATGGAGACTTGGTTCACATACGATATACTTACATGGACATGGAGATTTGGTTCACACCAGTGTATTAATAATATACCACAACTCATTAGTTGTGATAATTAAACTTGTTAATTGCACAGTGAGGGGTCTATTACAATGGACTACTAACAAGTTCTATGGTGTGAGAACTGATGCACTGTGGTAATTTAAAAACTGCTGTACATACATTGTGAACACTATGGTATCCTGTGACAGTAACCATGACAAGTCTCTCGTTGCAGGATTGGCGAGAACTATCAACAGCATATTATATATACATTTGGAAATTGTACATACACACACACACACACACACTTATTGTTGTATTGTATGAACCTACCATTAATATATAGGCAACATGTGTTTCGCCATCTTGAACGCCGCACAGGGTTGTGGGATTGCTCTCGCAATGCGCACATTGCGAATTCATAGGACCCGCCATTGTTACTGTTTACGTTATTGTCACGCATGCGCTCAAGAGAGAAGTTGTGAGCATTTTGCTCACGGTTTGCCGCACACACGAGCAAAAAGTCATTCGAGGCAAAAATTATCAAACACGCTAGATATTTGGCTCACAGCCCCGAACGTTCGAAATCTCATGAAAATTTACGCGCACACATGAGCTATCTACTGAGCAAAATGGCACGAATGACTTTTTGCTCAGCACTTTGCTCGTGTGTGCGCCGGGCTTTATGTTAACACTTATTGCTAGATTAGTGTGAACTTACCAGAAGCATAAATTATACATTTGAAGACTACACAATAGTAAATAAATGGACCTATAGTAACCCTAATGTGTCCAACTAGTGAATACTTCATGGTCACATTCAGTGTCCAACTAGTGAATACTTCATGGCCACACTCAGTGTCCAGTAAGTGAATACTTCATGGCCACACTTCATGGTCACACTCAGTGTCCAGTAAGTGAACACTTCATGGCCACACTTCATGGTCACACTCAGTGTCCAGTAAGTGAACACTTCATGGTCATAAATTATCAGAATATGATGATATAATATGGATTCTTTGTGGAACTACCGGACATAGAAATGCTGGTACTGTCATTCATCTGTTGCTATTTACAGCTAGGTAGGGAAAAAACAACAATTCTGAATTCTGATATATTTACTGGTATTCTTTACTTATAGTTAGACTAATTTCGAGTTTACCAACTCTTTGAAATTTCAATAATTCTACCATGACCAATGACATATTAATAACTTGGTGTAATAAATGATAATTGTGGATGTCAATAAGTGCAATGTATCCAACAATTATAATCTAATCATATTGTCAATAAATTAATAATAATGATTTTCATCTCGTGCTTTCCCACACCATGCTTAAAGATGAGACAGCTAGGCATATAAAAGGTCCCCTAACTTCATGTGGGTTATTGTCAAATGTGAATGCAGTGAACAGTGCAGTGAACAACACATGCAGTTCCTCTATGAAAATCCATGACAGCATGAGCAGCTGGTGATTTTTTATATCAATTTGTTGTGTGTGGACATGTGAATGTCTTGAGAATGTGTGTTGTTACAGAAAGTTGATATTTATACCTGGTATATACAGTTTTGGACAAAACCTGATCAGACTGGGGCTAGTTCATTACTTGTACTGAAAAGCTAGTACTAGCCATTAATTATTCAGGATTGAGATATGTCAAGATACTAATGACAACCACAGTGTAAAATACTAAATACAATTATTACTCCTAGCATAGAAGTATAATAGAAAAAAACCCAGCCAGTTATACAAATGAACAATCCTCAGTGACTTGGAAACAACAAATTATTAATGCTGCTTCAATAACCACAAATATTGTATCCTTTATATAAATTTAGCAACTCCTACCAGGTTCCCATTTATACAACTGGGTGATATATTTGTTCAAATCTTGCCCAAGGATGTTAGACACAAATGCCAGTGATGAGGTAGTGATGAGGTAGTGATGAGGCAGAAACCGACAACCTGTAGATTCCAAGCATAGGCAGAGATACTTAACCAGTCAACCATGGTGACTCCATACTGTTATCATAACATGTTTCTGACAAGTGTTCAATCATTTTACTTTGTCTACACAAAATTTAAATACAACTGTCACAGGAGACTTTATACAAATGGTTTTTGTGATATTTTCGTTCATTGATTGATTTGCATAGCGTGTCATGTGTTGGATATTTTTAACTAGTTTTCACTCTGTACATTATAATGTGTGTAGACCTATTAAATATGTTGAATAATATACATAATTATACATACACACGCTTACTCAGATGTGTGTTTGTTATGTCTTTAGTTTATCCATATGTGTACTTTATTAATAGACAAGTTGCTCAGGCATGTCATGTGATTGAATTATCATGTATTTTGATTGTTTTAATTAATTAATTAATTCACTTATTCTATACTCTACTAATTTGCATAGATATGTAATAGAAATGATATGATTTACATATATAAATAAGAACTAATTTGCATAGAATTGTGACACTACTAGAAAAGCAATTATTTGCATATAAATAACACATGTGACCAAGTTTAGAATGAATTATTTCCGAGTGTACAGAGTTCTATATTGTAATATTTTGTACCATATGCTACCAACTTCCGGCAGCCATCTGTTACCTACAGCACATACCAATAAATTATCTGAATATCTGTATTGATATCATACTTGTAGTTGTGTGTCAATAGCTGAATTTTATAGTGACCTTTTATCCATGTGTTGGAGGCAAATGAGTACAAAATTATAATTTCACAACTGAACAACTCTACTGTAGTCTTATAATTCATCATAATTTATTCTGTTTGGTTTTACCACATGGTTGGGGTGTTTTTAGGAATGCCTGTAGTAATACTTTTAACAGAGGGGAGGATAAAATGGGGTCGTTAAAATTTGCATAGATATCCGTAGACAATGTACTTTGTAATAATAATGTATACTGGTAGTTTTAATATATTTCTCATGGAACCAACCTCATTATTCCCTGGGGGGGGGGGGGGTGTTATTTGTTTGTAAGTACACAAAAAAACTACAATTTGGAACAAAAAGGATTTAACATTGTACAATATATGTGGAGGTTTGTCTGAGTGTAACCTACATTTATAGTACTTTAGAAGAGTACTACTTGAAAGGGCAGTACACCTTTAGCAACATGTTATAAACAATTTAGTAGTGAATGTTTGAGAATTGTGGTAATGATGGGGTGGGAGGCAAAGCTCATAGTGGACAACCTTTATGCGTAATCATTTGAAACTCTGATTTGGAATCTCTGTATTTAACACATTAAACACAATGAACAAAAAAAAACTACTTCACAAAGGTTCTTTTGAAGGTTATACTGTAATTGTATACTTTTGATGAAAATATTTGCATTTCTAAAATGTATTGATGTGAAGTCAAAAGGAAGTGATGAATTATGTTACAGCCATTAGCTAGCTTTTAAAAAGAAACGACATAGATTGAGTTGTCTGGTATTTCAGTCTCTGGTCACTTTAAAGTTTAAGGTTTGATAATTTGTCACTGCCCTGACCTAGGGTTAATTTTGTATCACTAGGGTAAACTTTGCATCATTAGGGTAAATTGTAGATCACTAGGCTAAGTTCTTTATCACTAGGTAAATTTTATAACACGGGTAGATTTGATATTACTAGGGAAAATTTTATATCACTATTAGGGTAAATTTTATATCACTACACTAGGGTAAATTTTATATCACTAGGGTAAATTCTTTATCACTAGGTAAATTTTATAACACAGGTAGATTTGATATTACTATTAGGGTAAATTTTGTATCACTACACTAGGGTAAATTTTATATCACTAGGGTACATTCTTTATCACTAGGGTAAATTTAGTATCACATGTTCAGTAATAAAGCCTATAAAATGTAGATTTACTGCAGCCATAAAAACTTCACCGTCTAATTTAAATATACTACCCACACTATTTCACATATGCGTTGGATACAGCTTAGAGCATAATTTACCATGGAAATTTACATCTGTTCCTTTAGCATAACAACATTATTGAGACAGAAATCCAGTTTTTTTACACTTGGCTGAATTAAGCTAGAGATATATATTCACAGGTTATGGTCAGTGCTCTTTTAGTCTGGTGATTGTGAGTAGGAGTAGGAGTATCAAGTATGTAATTATTGATTCCTATGCAGATGTTACAAATCTGTAATACCAATAATGATTTAAGATCATTTCAACACATGCATGAATAACACCAGTCTTATAATTTATTATCAACTATTCTTTCTAGTATTGATCTAAACTAACGAACTCATTACATGCAAGGAGCATAGATATCAAGTGTTAGTTTTCTATTTAGACATTTCAAATTTTATATGCAGTGATAATGATGTGAAGTTATAATGCCCTTTTTCTCCTGAGAGCTCAAGGCACTCACTGTTACCACCTATGGCACAGATCAATACAATGGCAGCATATTATTTGACTCTTTATACTTCAACTCCCTGGGGAGCATACAACCCATTCCAACCTCTATCCTCTATCCCTAATTATACAGCTGGGTGGACTAGGGTACACATAGGATTAAAACATACAACCATTGCAACCTATATCCTACCAGGACCCTAATTATGTAGCTGGGTGGACTAGGGTACACATAGGATTAAAACATACAACCATTGCAACCTATATCCTACCAGGACTCTAATTATGTAGCTGGGTGAACTAGGGTACACATAGGATTAAAGCATACAACTCATTGCAACCTCTATCCTACCAGGACTCTAATTATGTAGCTGGGTGAACTAGGGTACACATAGGATTAAAGCATTCACATTGCAACCTCTATCCTACCAGGACTCTAATTATGTAGCTGGGTGGACTAGGGTACACATAGGATTAAAACATACAACCATTGCAACCTCTATCCTACCAGGACCCTAATTATGTAGCTGGGTGGACTAGGGTACACATAGGATTAAAGCATTCACATTGCAACCTCTATCTTACCAGGTCCCCAATTATACAGCTGGGTTGACTAGGGTACACATAGGATCAAAACATTCACATTGCAACCTATAATCCTACCAGGTCCCTAATTATACAGCTGTGTGGACTGTGGCACAATCTTGGATTCAAATCATGATCAAAGACTTAAGTCATTCAAAAAACAAATGGCAGTGGTGGTGGTCAAACCTGCAACCTGCACATTTCAAGCCGACCACTCTAACCATTGATCCACTATAAATATCACATGTTAGTTGAAAGGAAGTGTAAAGAAACATTTTACTTGATACTGTCATATGAACTGTTTACTGGCATTAGCACTGATCTTGAGATCTTGCTTGCTATGATGTGTGTAGTCCAGAAACTTTGTTATACAGTTGGTGGCTGAAATATTTAGGTAAATCACTAAATGACATTGTCAAGGCAGAAAACCAAGTCCTGTGGATATGTATGTCAATTATACAACGTAATTGGGTTGTGTGATTTCAGTAGTATATCTAACTTTGTTGTGATTCTATGCCCACATTTGAATGTATGATGCAATGTTCCTTGTACTGTCTGGGAAGGTAGTGACCTTTCCCTGGTAAGGTCAATTGTAACCATGGTGATATCAATCTGTCTAGACACTTTGAAAGCTGTTTCTTATTACTACCCCTGTGTATAGGATAGAGTTGCTGAACTTGCCAACCTTCTACTTTTTATGCCCATATCAAATAACCTAACCCAAATGGCTCTTCTGTTTGTTAGCCGTACTTGTGGAAAAGAATTCTGTCTCTATTCATTGAAATTCAAATACGTTAATGTGAAGTTCCAGCTCATTAGTATAGACTAGTGATAGAAATCTGTTAATGGGAGTGTAAAGTGTATATGAATGTACCCAGTATTTCATGTCTGGTGCAAAGAATGTCACTGCAAGGTCAAGAACAGATCAAAGTTTCCTGAACCATGATTTGAGTTTAGTTTTACATTTCATAGCTTGTATAACTTCATCACTGATTTGTGTTGAGTTAGTATTTCTGAACTGAAATATGGTTAGTTAACTTATATTCTTTAATTTCTTTCTTTCAAGCCATTCAAAAAGTTTATGAAAAATGGCAATTAGTGAAGGATATAAACCAGACACCTTTGTATAGTAGGTTGTGTCTTGATATACCAATATTAGTTTTATGTATTAAACACAAAGCAATACAAGATATACATGTACATCTTTTACAATCGTACTCAACACAGGCAATGTTTTTTTGGGATACATGCCTTTTGAAGTTGTACTTAGTCAATTAAGCAAACTTTACAATTTACAAGTTTTTTTGCTCTACGTGGGGGGGGGGGGGGGTTATTTGTCTGACTACAAAGTTTAGCAAAACAGGATTTTAATCAGATTTGTGATTAGTACTAAACTCCAAAGGGCTGGCCACCATCACACTATACAATTTAAAAATACAGTGTAGATAAATGCTATAGGTCTAATGAGTTTCTTATCTTGGCTTTTAGCTGTTTTTGCCATCACAAGAACTTCATTTAACAGAATTTTACAATAATATTAAAAAATTTCAAACACTCTGGTCCATGATTGTTATGTTGGTAGGGGAAGTAAACATTTCAAACTTGTCTCTATTAACTAGTCAAATTACAGGAGAATCAAGTTGCCTTGATGTTTCATTCATGGGACATAATTCAAAGAAAGATAGCCACAATTCAACTCTAGACTAATGATAACAGAGACACAATAAACACAACAGGATCCTTCCACATTGAACATTACTATATATTTGATATCTACTGACCTCAACTGATAGGATTGATCAAAAGTTAACATAACTCATTAAAACTGATTAGATCATTGGTAAATTTGTAGTCAACATAAGAATTTATATCTGTATAATACCACACACACTATCCCATCCAACTACAATCTACCATTACATATCCCATCCAATGTCCCTAAGATTAAACTTTTTAAAGTTTTATTTGTAAGATGACGTTTGCATAAAAACAAAAGAATTTGCAGATCTTGACATAGTGCACAAAGCCAGACTTATACTTTGATCCTTTTTAAGACATCATTACAGTTTGTACCAGCTTGTAGTGCTAAAATGAGAAAACCAACACATCATAGCTTGTGAACAAAACATTTTAAGGAGTACTAGTATATGCAATATGTGCTATATATAACATTATACATACATGATGTGTGCTTGACTGAACTATACTGCAGTGCTGCAAGGTAATGTGATCATACCCCAATATTATACTGTACTGCTAATAGTGCTATGTACTGCAGTGCTGCTAGGTAATGTGATCATACCCCAATATACTGTACTGCTATGTAAATGGTATAATCGGTATCATACTATTCAGCAATACATTTCGTTATTTGGCCAGACTATACTAATAACATAAATGTTTTGTATTACTCCTCTTCAATTTCGTAGTACTTAACAAGGGTCCTTACACGTATGTCATGTATATTTGTATTTGTAAACAAAGACAAGATTGTAGAATGATATCTTAATACATTGACAAAAATCTGATTGTCCATATGCACTTCAGACAAGGATCCACTTCATATTTAGTGCCAGTATAATGACAGCAAAGCAATCCAAGCGTCCACAGCTGAGTAAAGGTATTGGGTCAAAGGTCACTCATCTTGTCACAATTAGTTTCAAACTGAAGGAGGCAAACTTCCTCTTCTCCTTGTAGTGGTAGACTGGCTTCTATTCTGAACCAGCAATAGTTGTAATTTGTTATTCATCAAATAAAAAACAAAGCACTTTTTGTTGCCATACAAATGTATATTTATTTCTGGAATGCCGGCATATAAATGGAATATGCTGTATACAGATCAAAATTGATGTGTTTCCATAAACCGCGACATCAATTATGCAAACACAGCATGCGTATAATAGTGTGGAAGTAGTGCACTCCATAATTTCTACTGGTTTATGCACATGAGAAAGTATACATATATATATATTTGACTGGAGTAGTAATATTTTTATAGTGAATCTTAAAACCTGTGTGGACCAACACTATAGGTTTTATGAATACCAACAGACTGTTATAGTACCTGCTAACAAACAGTCAGAGCATCATATATCTATGCATAACTTATCTATCAAGTATTTCTAAGTGTGACATTAATAGACTACTTGTGTTTTGTAAACTTTAATTTAGTAGGTAAGTGTTAGATTTCTTTATACAGTCATAGACAGTGTATATGGAAATGAACTGTTCTCATGTATGAGATGGAAAAGTGAAACGTCTGCTGTCTTTCTCTCAGTATATATGTATACTCAGTAACAGAAGGTTCAAAATCTTTTAAACAGTTATATACATGCATGAACCATGAACACAGGTGTATTTATGAGCTAATGTATGTACATACATGTATGTATGTATGTATGTATGTATGTATGTATGTATGTATGTATGTATGTATTCTATGTATGTATGTATGTATGTATGTATGTATGTATGTATGTATGTATGTATGTATGTATGTATGTATGTATGTATGTATGTATGTATGTATGTATGAATTGTGTGTTCATGTGTGTATGTGTCTGTGAGTGTGACTATGTATGTATGTGGTAGATTAGTGAATGTACTAATTTACATACATGTACATGTATGTACGGCACATGTAGTAGTAAATATACATTTTTGGAATAATTGATTTAACAGTTTCATTGTGTCTATTTTTATTTTTGAATTTTGTCATTTTCATTTCAAACAATATAGTTGTGTTAGAGTGATTGAACCGACATGTTGCTATTTGACACATTTTAAATCACAATGCTAAATGTTTTATTTTATATTTTAAAAAATTAACAATTCTCTGAATTTACATCTCGGTAGTTGTTGTCAACATGTTCAGACCAATTTATTTTAAAATGTATTTCATATAAATAGCATGTTATTGTAATATTTCATGTTTTTTGCATGTATAGGCCAAATATAATAAAAATAATGGGTGGCATACTACCACAGATGATGCCATGACATTACCATATATTGACAAAAACTGAATATTAATCATAGTAGATGTTAGAGCAGTATGTTACTAGCCATAGATGAGTGCATGATTACTTTTGTCAATCATTGAAACCAACCCTTTCATGTAGTGTGTACGTCATAATGTATAAACACCAATCATAAATGATACAGCTGTGCTAAGTCATAAATACATATTTCAATATACTGGCCATTTTCCAGCCTCTCTGCTCTTTTCCACCCTATCTCTCTTCCCAACCCCATCTTAGTATCAATTTACTTACAATTGGTTATTTCAAATTGTGGGTTTTGGGATTTTGGATCCAAAGCCAGGAATTTCTTGTTGATCCATCCATCCATCCATCCATCCGTGATTCCCTAGGGATGGCTTATTATCGACACTATCATATCCAAGTAAGTAAAACAACATTTGGTGGTTTGTTTGGACATAATTAGTGAATGACTTCATAGTTAATAGTTGTCTGACTGTGATTTGTTTGTTTGTTTGACAACATCACTATTGTAAATGTAATTACTTGTTCCACAAATATTTTATATAAATTTTGTTTGAATACTTTATTTTCACTGTCTATTAGTATTTGTCCACTTCTGATTGAGTTTCGTCAGAATTTGATATTTTTTGTAATGCCTGATGAAAAAATGCATTAGGTTTCAGTTGTCATTCCAAGCTTCAAAAATTGTAGTGATATTAGTATCACACATGTAGATATTGTCATAAAATTTGAATTATTAGTTTTGTACGTGTATAATCTACCATCATAATATTTGAATTATTGTACATACATGTGTATATATAAAGTTGTGATACTCTGTTTCAGCTTTTTTTTTAATGTGTTTCATTTTCAGTGACGATATATTGTTTTCAGTGACATTATTAGATTTATCTATAATGATAAAAGCAGATGAACTCTTTGCAGAATGTTTCCTTCCAAAAAGAGAGAAAAAAATTATGTTAACTGATGAGAAACTAGCAGCTGACATATACTAGAATATTGTCTTCTGAATAAGGGAAAGAAGTACGGTTGTTTCATGGAAATGTGTATTTTTTGTTTTTTACCGTCAGGGTCTAAAATCTGTCATGTTTTCTCCAATGAGAAAAGGAAAAGAGAAAATTTATGAATTGAAGATTAGAAATGACAGCATTATATTATAGATTTATTTAGGGTGGTAAATGTAAACGCTGACTAAAATCTCATTACAGATTTGTATTCATTTTAACATAGGGGAAACTTGAACTCGGGTCTTTTTACCAGATTTAAAATGTTGTATCTACATTCTATATACACTGTCATGCATGTACTACTTCTAGTGGTAGTAGAATGATCCGAGGTAAAAACATGGTGATGATCCGAGGTAAAAACGTGGTGATGATCCGAGGTAAAAACATTCTGATGCAATCACTTGTTATAATTTTAGTCTGGTGTGAAAGTTCACCATGTTTAATACTTGTTACTGGTTGGTTTGTTATACACTACAAGTACTAGAGAAGAACAGATTAAAAATCAGATTGTAAACCTGTCATGGTGGCAGCTGTTAGGTTATATTGTATAGTAGTCAGTTGACAATCTCATTCATCCTTTTAAGAGAAATTGAAAAGAAAATGTGAACAGAGGAAATGTGTTCTATTTTAAAACCATATAATTATTTAGTAACAAGTCTTGCTGAAAACAGACAATGTAGTCGAACTAAGGTGCAAACATTTTAAGTATGTAAATGATGTTATGTCAAATACATTATTTAAAATTTTTGTTTTATCTGTGTTCATCATATTGTGAGGGGATTAAGAGAATAGACAGGAAATCCGTATTTATCAAACTGTGAACATGTGGCTATAGAGAACTCAAGATGTGAACATGTGGGCTATAGAGAACTCAAGATGTGAATATGTTGGCTATAGAGAACTCAAACTGAACATGTGGGCTATAGAGAACTCAAACTGAACATGTGGGCTATAGAGAACTCAAAATGTGAATATGTGGGCTATAGAGAACTCAAGATGTGAATATATGGGGTATAGAGAACTCAAGATATGAACATGTGGGCTATAGAGAACTAGGGATGTGGATATGTGGGCTATAGAGAACTCAGGATGTGAATATGTGGACTATAGAGAACTCGGGATGTGAATATATGGGTATAGAGAACTCAAGATATGAACATGGGGGCTATAGAGAACTCAGGATGTGAATATGTGGGCTATAGAGATCTCAAGATATGAACATGGGGGCTATCAACGGATCAGAATTTTCAAATTGGTGTATTGTTCCCCTATCCCATAATATGGGGTATAAGTTTGGACACATTGGTTGATATCAAACTATGCAAAGTGTCATGTCACAGCTTTTAACACCAATTTACAAAATGTACTGAAACTAAAAAATAAATAAATAATAAATGACAATTTGTACTCCTAGGGTAAAGTGAATCCTAATTTTTTACTAACATCTTGTTTTATAATCAAGACTGTGTGATAACAACCTGTTGTCACTTACCCCTAACAATGTTGACCACAAGTTTAGCATTTGATATCCAATATAGTGCTTTGCCTTGTGAGTAGAAATTTTCATTTTTAGCAATGGACCCAGTGACCAAGCGTGTTCATTCTCACAAAGCAAATCATCATCATCATCAACAACAACAACAACAACAACAACAACAACAACAACAACAACAACAACAACAACAACAACAACAACAACAACAACAACAACAACAACAACATGGTACAACAACAACAACACCATGGTGGTGGCATATAGTTAGACTCCAATGAGATTTGAAAACTAGTCAATACGGCGTATTCCGGTTATCGAACTTCCGGTTGTTTCGCAGGAAAGTATCGCGAGAGGGCGCACCATATCTGACAAAGTGAGGGCCAGAATTTTCGTCATGGCATCTAATAGTATGGCGATGTATGAAGCTGTCAACAAAATGGGCGTAAAAGAACTCCGTGCATTCATAAAAGAGTGGAAAATTACTACTTCTAAATCTACTAGATACCGCCAGAAATGCTGTAAACCTTGGTCTTGAAACACTAGAAAATGATAATTTTCTGAGAGAACGGAAGAGACGAATAGTGGATGTCAAGCATCAAAATATAGAACTAATCGACAGTGGAAACATTGAAAGTTGGACGGAGGACCTTCGAAATATACCCGATGTATACATGATAAACATATTTCTTTACCTTACTGGTGTCTGTTGCTTGACAAAAGAACGATTAGAAAATTACAAATCTGACAACAGCTTCCAATCTGATTAAAATCCGATGTAGATGTTGGCTGATCGTTCATTGCTATTTTACCTTCGTTATTTTGCCTGAATTGACCTTCTTGGTACATGTTTACATTTTTTAGCTTGCCTGATCGCCTCCTCTACGATCAGGCTAAAAAATGTAAACATGTACCAAGAAAAATAATATCAGGCAAAATAACGAAGGTAAAATAGCAATGAACGATTAGCCGACATCTACATCGGATTTTAATCAGATTGAACAGCTTCCAGCTACAGTCATTGCAATATTGAGAGTTCGGTCGACAATTACCAAGCCACATGTTTATATTGTAACTGATGTCGCCGCATACTTAGGCCTTTCTTGTTTATTAGAACAGTGGTGTAGCACCACGGGTGAAATCATAAAACTTTGTCCGGAAAAAAAACATTTCATGTACTGGTTATAAGTTGGCATAAACATATTTGTATTGATATACTCATCTTTACTATCACACTTTGGTTAGCTTGCTATTCTTCATTCAGGACCATCAGTGTATAAAAAACCCCATTGAAGTCGGCAACGAATCATAAATATTGTTGTACCACACCGCCCACCCCTTCAATGAATCGGCCTTCCATGTAACGTTTACGTGGTTCACTCATCATACCATGTCTTATACCGATCTGATTAAAATCCGATGTAGATGTCGGCTGATCGTTCATTGCTATTTTACCTTCGTTATTTTGCCTGAATTGACCTTCGTGGTACATGTTTACGTTTTTGTCCTGATCGGTAGAGGAGGCGATCAAACATGTACCACGAAGGTCAATTCAGGCACAATAACGAAAGCAAAATAGCAATGAACGATTAGCCGACATCTACATAGGATTTTAATCAGATTGGTTTTATACAAGCTGCAATAACTGTAGCGTATATTGTGATTTTGAGGGTTCTTTCCTCTGTTTTTGTACCTTTTTCCGTTCCGATGTTTGACTGGAAGCAATCGCTACAATTTCTCCAACGGTAACGCAAATGGACGAGGTCACACTGAAAACGTGAGTGAGATGTCAGTGTACTACCCGTTTCAAAATGTTGCTACTTTTGGGTTTTCCTCACGGTCGAATTGCAGAGCCAAACTTACGCGAAATATTAGGAGAACAAGAGGTTAATTTGCTATTTCGTTATTTGATGGGCGATAATGCAATATTATAGCGTAAAGTTACGGGGAATGACAGAAAATCTTTAGTCAGTGGTTACGATGCCTATAGACTCTATGCTTTGCAACAATGCTCTACAATTCTGGCCCTCACTTCCGGTTCTAAAACAGCGCCCCTAGTGGCCAAACAATCATATCTTTTATCTTTTCGGGGCTTCTTCGATAACCGGAATACGGCGTATTCATTGGTATTAAAGAAACCCATTCTAAGTGAAAACATGTAATTACATGTAGTGTCTGTATTAGTTGTAGTAACACATGTACAACAGGTTGTGGATTTGCATATCATTAGCATCAGATTAGCATACCATATCTGTGGTAACAGATGTAAACAGGGTAACTGATCACCATTCTATCAACATGTATTATAGTGACTGGCAGTGGTAAAAACATGCAGCTTACTGATGACATTTCCCACCTTTTTCTAAGCCATATTTCTCTCCATGCATTTTTGAACAGAATTACTAGTATTCAAATTTGAGACACTGACAGTGACATGATTTGTGCAATCTTAGCAGAGCCATATTGTAAGTTGATTGTATTACATTACTGCTCAGTCAGATAATGATTGAGAATTAACAATCCCATTCAGAGTCTAAAATATTCTAGTCTACATCAGTATATGTGTATATAGTGTCTATACACGTTACTGTACAATCACCTCAATCATCCCTACCGTAGAGAGAGAGAGAGAGAGAGAGAGAGAGAGAGAGAGAGTAGAAAATGAAAACAACTACACATAATATTAACTAGACTGAAAACATTCACTGTTGTGTTGAGTGGAATTTAGGGGTGGACATACACAGTATGTAAAAGACATAATAGATATATTATGAAGGAAACATGTAAAGCAATTGATGTAACAATTGATCCTTTTCATACCCAAAACAGACAAGCCAAGATATATTGATAGAGATGCCCCAGATACTGTCACTGATGGGTTGAACTGATAAAGTCTCTGACCTCTCACATTCATGGATTGTTTTAGTTTAAGTGGCCATCTAACTAGTCTAGTGCTGTCCTTCATCTCTCTTCAGAGATGATTTGATATCTAGACTATCATCTCACCATAGTTATAATAATGTGATATGCCTGAAGCTTTTTGTAGGTTATGTGAATGAAAGAGTGACACCTGTTAATGACACACTTGTGGGATTATATGTTGAAATTTGAATTTGAATTGTGGGAAGTGACTTTTACTTAGCCTAGCAAACAAAAAAGTCATTTGTTTTGGGATGTCCCAGTCCAATATTTCCTTTCCCTGTGTTGTCATTTTAGTTCAAGAAGTACACATATATCTTGTTCTTAAAACTTTCACTTAAGAAATTCAATAAATTGTAATGAGGTGCTTAAAATATAAAATGACTGTAGGGGCATATTGTCAGGGGCTTTACAATTACTATAGTACATAATATACCATATAGATTAATACAGTTAAACATAAGGGGGTGGGGTGGTGGGGGGTTGTGGGGGTGGTGGGGGGGGGTAATTGATTTCCTGTCAAACTGTTTCCTCTGTGTTTCCACATTAGTAACTTGTAATCTAGCAAATAGAAACAAACAAACCTGTTTACAGGATTTTGGTTGTTTTTCTTTCATAAATTTCGATGAATCTGTTGATCTGTAAGGTACTTATGAATGACGTACCATACCCTTATGATGACACAGGCTGTGCATTCTTGTTAGCGTCATCTTTGCAACGGGTTTGGCGTCATCATAAATGCTTCTTCCTGTGTCCTTGGCAACCAGAGGATGAGATGGTTACTATGTAACAGATGTCATTTGGTGCCAGGAAATGTTTACAGCAATGAATGATACATAGCAGTGTAGTGGTGGTGTAGTACAACCTGTTACTTTGTTTAACACCATAGCAGTGTAGTGGTGGTGTAGTACAACCTGTTACTTTGTTTAACACCATATCAGTGTAGTGGTGGTGTAGTACAACCTCTTACTTTGTTTAACACCATATCAGTGTAGTGGTGGTGTAGTACAAGCCAATGACAGTGTGCCCTCTAAGCCAATATGATGCACCACTGACAGTGTGCCCTCTAAGCCAATATGATGCACCACTGACAGTGTGCCCTGCTAAGCCAATGTGATGCACCACTGACAGTGTGCCCTCTAAGCCAATATGATGCACCACTGATGCACACAATTTCTAGTGACGAACCAAATTTGGTGTTGCCCTACCTCTTACTAATACTATGTGGTGATTCAGAAGTAGTCTTTAGACGGGTTTCTAATATTTAAAAATTAAAATTTCAAGTTGCTATCATTATTTCTTTTACATCTGATGTAAAACGTCAAAGGACTCAATACAATGATTAGATCATAAGATAAGTCTATAGTTTCCCAGAAAAAGTCCACGTAGATATGAAATTAGTTAGCAATAAAAACCACAAGTACGTCACATATTAACGTACCTTGACAATCAGGTACATACACAAGTAGATGATGTCCAAAACAAGTTGACTCAATGTCATATTGATCAGAGATGAATCACTTTGACGTCATGGCAACTTGAGGTAACTCTTTTCAGACAAAACAAAGTACCTAGATTGTAGAGAAATGGTTTGCTACATTTGTTGTTGTCTGAGACACTGCCAGAACACCGGAAACATGAATCGGAAGTATTTACTAACTAATCACAGCATAATTGCTGCACGTTTCACTACCAATCATGCTATGGTTTACCAAGATAAATACAGTATTGTTTAACATGCCGTTGTTACTAAGCAACTGACTGGGTTTTTTAAATCCACCTCTGAAAAGCCTTGATGTGTCTTCACCTGTGTGCTGTGTAGAAAACAAATAAAAAGAACTCGTCTGTTTATCAAGTCTCACTTTATACAAACCATCCCATCAATACTACATTAACAGGACAAATAGTAATGTTGGATAAAACCAATCATGTAGGGTTGTTGATCTGCCAATGTCTGGACCGATTGACTGGTGTCTGCCACGATCATGGCTGTTATGTGACCGATTAGTCAGTGTCTGCCACGATCATGGCTGTTATGTGACCGATCAGTTGGTATCTGCCATGACCACGGTTGTTATGTGGATGACAAGAGTTCTAACCTATATGTAATGGTTGTCATAATAATAATAATACATATGATATATACATTGTAAATCTCTTTAAAGTATACAATCCTACTCTTATTATTTTCTCATTTTTGCTCTAATATAAAACACTTGATGCTTATAAATTTTTATGGTGTAACAATATTAAATGCTAAGAACTAGATTGTTGTAAAGCCAGTACAGACCCTCTCTATAGCACTGTCCAAGACGTTCCACCACCAAAAATGATTTTCCATTTTATCCATGGAAAAAATATACCTTGGTTTAAATTGTGAAAATGAAAACCCAGCAGTATGTAAAAAGTAAATGTTAATGCCTATCTAAATGTGTACATTGGCTGATACATTAAATATTAATGCAACAAAATTATATTTGTCAGGTAATTATTGAAGGAAGGATTACCTAGACATTTGCTGTTATATTGTGATAACTTTAAAGTTTGTTAGACATGGTTTACATCATGTAAAATGTTGGCATTACACAACTCACACATAAGAAGTATGGTAGTTTGTTAAAGAGTAAGCCAGCCATTGTGTAATGTAAACTAACCATTTTGTGAGTTAGTATCAAAGTACTAGTCCTTTGAGGTTACAATATCATATGTCACAGTTATTTGCTGGTTAATAGTCTACTTTCAAAAGTATTGCTACTTAAAGTTTAGTCTTTGAATGTGACCCAAACATCATTTGACCTTGCCTATACAGTGACCACTAATAAGATCTCACACTTCTCAAATTTTGTACAAATTTCTGAAATGGATTGATATTTGTACAAGGTTTGCTGAACTGTAATCACACAGTGGAGGGCAATCACTGTCTGTGAGTATACACTGTGTTTCATTGTAAGTTTTAGAACCTTGGTTGATTATACACCGTGTTTCATTTTAAGTTTTAGTACCTTTGTTGTTATTACCACACATGATACTGATAAGAAAGTGGAAGCATGGACATGGAGAGTCTGTGGTGTAAGATACCAATGTTTGATAAAACATAGTTTGGATTTGTATTGTAAATTTGAGAGCTCCTGAAGGGTTAATTGAAACTGTGTATTTTACAAAAACATGTTAACCTAGACTGTAGTCGTGTGGGGTTTTGGACTGTACCCCAAATCCCCACATGATTGGACTCAAACAAATACTACTAGATATCACCTACAACAGGACTAAAAGATATTACATGTAAACTGATAGACTAGAGAGTTGAAAGTGATTATTTGTTTATCTAAGTTATTGAGTGTGTTTGAGATGCTTTCAATGAGATCTTTTCCCTTTGTAAACTCATTGCTTTTATTGCATCATCAAGTTTTTGTAGTTTGTATAACTTCTACTTGTGAGTATCTCAGTGTGAGTCATGGTAGTTTTCAAATTGATAGTAACTGTACCCCTGTGTTGGTTTACTGGATTGATGGTATTTCAACTAGTTAAAAGTTTACAAGGGAAGGCTTGTTGTGATTGGCACATGAGGCAACTTTGTAGCACAGCTGATTGGTTAAAACTGGGGTGATAAAACTAGGATGATTAATAGGGAGTGTAGAACTGTTGACATTGTATCTGAGGTGTTGTGGGACTAGAGTATATTCTTGTAAACAGACCACTTGATTCAATCACATGTCTTACGTTGTCTTCTCTCATATATACATTGTCACAACCCTGGCTTTCAGTTACATTTACTGTGTCTATCAACAACTGACTGTGATTTCATCATTTTGTACAACCAAGTAACCGGGTTGGTTGCACTGCTGTATGCAAAGCAAAGCAAAACATAGGGCTATCTATGGCAAGGAGTAATCATTTGTAGTCACTTCAGACTTGACACATTGCAGTCCTGTGTGGTCTAGCCATAAAGACTCCTCATCACGTTTACTGCAGCCATACCGCTGAAGTCTGCCATCAGTAGCACACTTAACCAGTGAATTCATAACAGTGTGTGTGCAATCCTCTCAGAATCGGACTTTTGGACTTTAATGTTTTGAGCAGACTCAGACTCAGAGTGTATATTTTTGTCAAGTTTTATCCAAGAGATTGTGTGACGATGTCTGGATTTCATCTTTGTTCATGGTTACAGTCACTGTCAAGTGGAATGGAGGACCTGCCGTCAGACTGGCTAAACAATATCTTTGATGATCCCTTGCTGACAGATAAAGTTATCAGTGATATCGCACCTAGTCCACATATCCAGAATGAACACAGTTACTCTTTGATGACAGAACCAACACCTCCATCACCACTACTACCTGGCTACCATTTAGATGACTTTGGCAAGGGTGAGTACACAAACACACATATATATATATATATATTACAATACTATGTAAATATGTAAAAATGAGGAAATCTGGTCCGATTTATTTTCTTATGAAAACATGATATTTATCAAACTTTGAGAAGCCTAGTAGTGAGAGAGAAAGAAAAATCTGGTCAGATTTGTTTTTCGTATAAATTAGTTTTATTTGTCAAGATTAAAGAACCTGTAACAAATTAATCGACTAAGTTTTGGGAAGAACAGTAAGAATTTAAAAAGGAAATCTTGTAAATTTTAATTTACTTTCTATTCAGCCATAATTATTGTTTTAATTTTGATACATACATATAAATTTTTGAATTATTTGACGTGTACTGACATATTAAGATTATCAGATCATATGTTTGCATTTTTGAAGGACTATGAAGTTATTTCATTCCTCTTTAGACCTATTCATTAAATCTCAAGATCTCTCTTTATGGGGGTCAGAGATAATAATTGAGTTCCACAGATAGATGAGGACCACTTTGGAGCATTCTTACTAACTGTGATAGTGTAAATTACACTAGTATTTTAATAGCACCACTAGTATTTATGTAGAGAAGTTGTAGTACTTTGAACTGAGTTGGACCAAGTACGTTGAGCTGAGTTGGAGCATAACATAAACTTGTTAGTTTATTGTAGTTTTTAAGCCTTCTATCAAGTATACTGATAACCTCAAATGTTATCACTTACACTCCTCATCTCAAGTAGCTGGTCAAGTGAGGGCGCCCTCGCAGTCAAACTCTGTCTTCCTAACTTTTGACCGTTAATCTGTTGTATTCAACTTGTAGTTATTTGTGTACAGACAAATACCCATTTTTCTACAAGTCTGCCTGACAACTGTTTTTTAACCCCGATATCAATCGTAATCTGACCATAAGCCTATAATCCTCAATGTTGAAATGTTTTTTTTTTTTTTTATAGTTTTCGATTACTACTATTTTATCAGTAAAGCCAGAGATCAAGCAGGATTATTCTTTTATTCAGTACCAACTTTATCAAAAGCTCAGTCACACGACTGAGTTTTACACCCAAACTTCAAAAGCAAATGTAGATTATGATTTGGGGTATTTATTTTGGGATTTTTAATTTATAAAAACAATGTTATAATGGCGTCCAACTTGAAAAATCAATGTGTAACACCATTAACAAAGTCTGTGTTTGTGAGTCAGTACATTGTAAAAAGCTAAAAACTGTACACATTTTGGTATTGTAAGTAAAATAACAAAGATTTTACACATTTAGAAGTCTTTTGTAGTGTATTGAGTTACAAACACAGACTTGGTATATGTTATTTCATATTGATTTGTCAAGTAGGAAGCCATTATAAAATTGTTTTATAAATTAAAATAAAATAAATACACAATCTTCATCCATATGTATACTTTAACTATTGTCACATTGCTGTGTATATTTTTTGATGTAGATGTTGACACTGATGGACTCTACTACTCTAGTTCCCCATCTGAACATTCTGGTTGTCACATAAAGCAGGAACCACCAATGGAAGACTATGAAACAGCTATGAATTTAAGTACAGAACCTAAAATCCAACTTACCACCACACCAATCTTTACAATGTCAGAACCAAAGCAACGATTTCAACATAGAGTGAAACCAGAACGAATGGACATTGATAACTCCCTACAGGATCCCAGTAAGTTGTTTTATAAGTAATTACACACAGTCAGTACTTAAATAACAAACCATAATCAAATACAGTATAATTTTAATGTCCCTGCACTGTTATCTGTACAATTTACATTTTTGTACTTTTTAAAATGCGATCAAATTAAATACCTGAAATAAAATTTTCCCCATCTAGGTGCTTCTGAAAAATAACATCGTTCAATTTCTTTGTCGACACAATTACTTTCACCCCAGGACCATGTACTACACATACATTATTGACATACATGAAAATAAGTCAACCTTCTTGTTTTATTTTGACCCACTAGCATGACATCAAATGCTATTACAGGTGAATGTACCGAGAATTGTATTTTAATACTCATAATGGGGGTCATATACTAAACCCTTTTAAAAATATTTTTTAGAGTAAATAACTTATTAGATTTGAAAGTCCCATTTCTTATGTGGTTGACCCTTGTAATGACTTTGTATAGTTCAAATTGTATACTTTCTATAGATTACAGTAATGGGTATTTGAATCCTGGTAACTGGGTATGCTGGCAGTTTAAATATTGGCATCTAGCTGAGAGGGTGTTAATTGTCATGTTCTCATCTTGTGCCTAATCCATATCAAGTAGAAGTTGTATCAAAGAACTGTCATCGTGTTGACAGAACGTGTACACTCTCACCCATTTACACAAGTTAACCAGTGTTTATAAAAATAACCAACATTCTATTTTCTTGGGTGACACCATAACTTCCGCTCCATGTGCATCACAGACACATGTGAGAAGTAGTCAACCTTCTTGTTCTAGTTTGCCCCTCTAGCGTGAGGTAAAATGCTATTGCAGGTACCCAGAATTTATGGAATACATTTTTGGCAGTGTTTGAGTATTCTCCATTTCCTACAAGAATATTTCCTTTCAATTTGACCAATTTGAGACCTATTTAAGCGTTTAACTTTGTGATTTGATGAAATACCTTTCATTGATAGAATCTGAAATCTAGTCAAAGGTTTTAACCCCCTCCCCCTCCCCCCTCCCCCCTCCCCTTTCCTTTCTAAACTTCTGATTTGTGGAGAAATTAATAAATGGGCACTAGTAATAATACTTTATATGGGTGTGGGTTTTTGTGGACCGAGGTCATATGGTCAAAGAGCTGGTACATTGTGTACTTTAGAATGGTCTGTAAACTGTTGAGGTTCACAAAATCCATATTGACTTGGGAAGGTTTTATCATATACCCTATGTAGAATTCAACATCAAAATGCCATTTCAATCACATAAACATATACATTTATAGTGAAATGATATTTTATTTGCAAAAAACGTAAAGACATTGAGACCAAATCAAATTGTGATTGGCGAACAAATGGATATTGACGAATACTCCACTTGCTGTATTTTGGCAAAGTGTACCAAGAAAGTTATTGTAATGATTTGATGTGTGTATACTCTCCTGAATTGCAATGGAAGGAATACTGGGTATATGATCAGAGATATTGTAATGGAGGTAATAGTGGGTATAGTTGAGATGTGTCCTTGTAGCAGTCTTGTAAATGTGTTGTTAGTATTCATACTGTACAAGAGATGAAGTGTTAGAAAAACAATATATTTGACAGGTCGTGATTTCAGCTTCTTATACATTTCCTGTTTTCAAGAGTCCACTTGATAACTTGATAAATGACTGTGAAGGTGAGAGCAGGCACAAAGCCTAGACACGTAGCAACACATCATTTATACTCACTGGGCAGGGTCAAGTTGTTAGCCCACAGACTGGTTGCAGTGTTACAACTCTGTACACCAAATTTCTTAAAATTTAACACCAAAACTTAGAACTTGTAAGATGGTAATACTAAGACTTGCAGCTTCTTTAGATAGTAACACCAAAACTTATGATGATTGGACATTTTAAGTATAACATATTATATACACAGGATCAAGAAATACTGTAAACCTGGACATTTTTGCTTAAGAAATTCACTGGAAAACAAAAATGCAAAAAATAAATACTTTCTTGTACATGAATACAATGTACCAGTCTAGTAATTAGTAAAAATAAATTAGTGTTTGAGAACTAGCTGAAGACTGTAAAGATCATACATTTTTCTAGTGGTGAAAATACATAGGTTTACAGTGAATTGCTTGTGTATTGATTCAACCAGTGTGTATTGAGCCATGCTGTTTTAATGTTTTAGCTGACATAGGTAAAATAAGGTGCCAACATCTACTCCAACAACGATATCCCAGTCATCAAGGTTCTCCTAATACAACATATACTACTCTTTACAAGATCTTCATCTCTGTTACCAGAGTTACCTACCTTTGACATAAACACTGTGTTTGGTGTGTACAAACATAGTGTTGAAGTGTGTGACACAGGTGCTGTGTACTTTTAGTGTCATTTAGGAGATAAAGTTGATGTACAGAAACATTGACAGGAAGATAGCATCATTGGAGGATTATACTTAGTTGTAAATCTAAATTTGGAAGTTTTTATTAGACTGGTACGGATGATAGTTGTTTTCAATTTGGTCAATATATTACAAAATATTAACATTAGAGTATTTTTGTTATCTGTTTTACAGCTATGGAGCAAGTACAGTTACCACCCACACCACCTAGTAGTACACCAAGTGACAGTGAAGGTGGATCTAGTCCACAAAGATCAGAACCTAGAAGCCCACCTGCTTTACTGGCTAAAAAGACCCCAACCATGACAATTCCTCAACCCACACACACACAGATGCAAGTACAACTACAGCCACAAAGTCATAGACATCAAAACCAACATGACGGCTCTGGTCCTAAAATTGTACAGCATCCAGTCATAACAACACAGATTAATCAGGTAAAAATAGAAATTAAAGCACAAGTATTTGAATGAATGAATGAATGAATGAATGAATGAATGAATGAATGAATGAATGAATGAATGAATGAATGAATGAATGAATGAATGAATGAATGAATGAATGAATGAATGAATGAATAAATAAATAAATAAATAAATAAATAAGTGAGTGAGTGAGTGAGTGAATGAATGAATGAATGAATGAATGAATGAATGAATGGAACTTACAATTTCTCTTTCAAGTTTTAACCCATCAGTGTTCTGATGAGAAATGAAAATATATTGATCACCTTGAAGTAATAAACCATAGTATACTAGTATTCTGAGTTGAGAGAGATGTCAGTATTGTAAAAGTTCCACTCATTTCAAATAATCCATTATTGATAGAAAATTCCACCTTCTGGACAGTTGGTTTTATCAGAAGAAGAAAAACGTACCTTGATACAAGAAGGATACCCAATCCCTACAAAACTACCACTGACCAAGGCAGAAGAAAAATCACTCAAGAAAGTACGACGAAAAATTAAAAATAAGGTAAACCGATATTTATGTATATCTATTGGCATTAGGATATCAAATTTATGCAGAAGAGATTTGTTGTAAGCATTCATCTTTAGTTGTAGAAATACAAAACACTTAAGTTACTCCATGTGCAAATAAAGTTCAGAATCAGAATCAGAATTACTTTATTCATTCCACTAGGGGGAAATTAAAACGACAGTTCTTGCAGGTAAAACAAGAAATAAAAACAATACCATAGATAGCATTATGTATATTACACAAGCATAATAAAAACAACAATATGGTCCTAAAAAGAAATGACAATGGTTGCTGTTAAGAACTGAGATAGCAGATAGGACGAAATACAATTTGAAATGATTGGTTTAGCTACTTCAAATGAAACATTACAGGAAGAGTGTATTCCACATTGAAACCTTAGTATGAGGTACTTATGATGTACAGTGAATTCTTTATACAGAACTGATATATTGTAAACCAATGTCAGTGACTGAAATGTACATTTTGTTGAATATTAGTTAATAACAAGATGAAATTGTTTTTCAGATATCTGCTCAGGAGAGTAGGCGGAAAAAGAAAGAATATGTTGACTGCTTAGAAAAGAGGTGAGAGATTGCTAGCAATGAATCCCTATGTATATGTATGGGTCTGTAGTATATAGTTTGACTTATATATTTAGAATCAACAATAGGCAAAAACAGAATGTTTATTAATTCATGTGGTCCTCAGTACTCTTTACAATGCCATCATTTCATCTTTACCCAATGGATCTTTACAATTAGTTTCATCATATAAACTACACATGTAGGGTCTATGGTTTCATACATGTATCTGGTCTTTTTTTCACATGATAGCTTTAACTTTCAAATTTTGTGCCGACTCTACACTAGCTCTTCATAGTATAATGTTTTTCACATGTATTTGTACCTAGTAGACATTTGCTGAGTGTTGTATATTTTATTCTAACAGTTCTACATATGATACCACTCTCTCTGCTAGTTGTATATATAATAAAAGATTGATTGAAATATTTCACTATTTTATGTAGAGTTGAGAATTATACTCAGGAGAATATTGACCTCAGAAAGAAACTTGAATCTCTGGAAAACAGTAACAAATCTCTGATTGGTCAGTTACATCGCCTACAAGCATTGGTTAATAAGGCATCCAGACCAATCAAAGCCACCTCAACTCAAACTGGCACCTGTCTCATGGTAAGTGTGATGTCATAGGTAGAAACTGAAATGACATGTTGATTTGTTGGTAGGACTCACGTATACACACAGTTTAATATTTTGTACAACTTTCTTGTTAATCACTCTACACCAGTGGTAATGTTTTATTGCCAACCAAACTTTGGCAGCTTTTGTCTTGTACTAAAATCACAACCTATGTTTAGTCAGTAGACATGACAGTTGACATTAGTGTGTATACTATTACAGTAATATTGACAGTGTAGGTGCACTAGTATAAATTGTAGTATACCATGCACATGCCAAGTTGAGCAAAAAATATATAATTTATGCCGTGGTCATTCTACGTCACAACAATGTGCATCTATGTCATGTCAATGCAAGTCTACATCACTGGTTCTGCTGTGTTTGAAATGAGTCAAAACGTTGAATGAGACTCTGATTTCTGTATTTGTGAATATGATGGTAAAACCTGATTTAGTAACGAGGCTATTCTAAATTATATTATAGTAAGGGTATGCAGAATTGGTACCTCTTCAAAAATAAGAACAATATTATGGCTGTACTAGAGGCTGTACTTTTGTCAAAATTGACAGACAAGTAAAGTATAGATACAAGACTGAGATGATGAAAGTACGTGTAGATACAAGACTGAGATGATGAAAGTACTGTGTAGATAATAGTAGATACAGTGATATCCTACCAACACAACAATGTCCAATCTTCAGACTAAAAAATTCATCATTTTGGGCACTCTGTCAAATTGTTTGTGTTTAACAAACAATGAAACTGAATGCCAACAATGAGGAATGGTTTAAGTCTTTTGTATGGTATAAAGAGTATGATAACAGTGTATGCATACATGTCTACTGTGATTATTTCTCTATTGGTTGACTACACTGTCCCTTACCTAGCTTGCACTCCATGCTACAATGACTGTGACTGCATCCACAGTTCTGGGTTGTTGCTTTGTTGAAGGAAGAAACACTGTACTCCCTTCAGAAGGCTGGTTTCCTTAAATTGTACTGGACTAGTTGGATCATGGATGGCTGTCCAGCAAACAAGATAATAACTGACCTTTGCCATCACAGCCAACTGAAAAATTATATGTGAGGGACCTGACTTCCAACAAGTGCAAGCTAGGAGTAAAATACATCTACCCTTCAACCAATAGAGAATTAATTAGAAATTTAACAACTTTTACATTCATCTTTAAGTTAGTTTTTGTTAACCCTTCCAACCCAGTCCTGTAGTTTATTGTGTTCAAAGGGTAAGAATGAACTTACAAACACGAAACCCTCCTATTATATGCAATGGTTTAGCCCATTTGTTTTCATTTGGTGAGGATTGAACTATAAACAGGGATATGGGGTGAAAGGGTTAGTTACATCATTTTACTGACAATTCAACGTAGAGAACGCTGTCAGGTCATGCCATACATACATACATGCATACATACATATATACATGCTTAATTTTATGAAACCAATAGAGAATGCATTGAAACTTCATGATGGTGATATGAGATATGCCTTTCCAAAAAATGCTGCCCTCTAGTGTTGATGTGCAGTTATTGGTGTCAAATTTGTACTTTACAGATGTTTTAATTCATTCTTAAGTAATTACATTTAACTTTAAATCATCATTTTGGATGTGACTCCTTCACCACTAGAGGGCGCAGTACGTTTAAGGTGTATTCAGTATGGGAGTGACATGACTGTCAAAGCTCTTAGTCAAATGATAAGTAGTATGTCTTAGTGTACTGTCAGCCGTCAACCAGACATGCAGCAACACACACACACACACACACACACACACACACACACACACACACACACACACACACACACACACACACACACACACACACACAGTCAATTGTTATATCATTTCATCTTGACATATACCTGGTTTGAAATAATGCTTGTGCCTTGATGCGACCTTTGACCCTGCTTGTCATTCTGCCTGTGACCATTTTCATCAATTCATTCCTAACTTAGGTGATGTTTTTCCTACAGACACACTATGGTGGAGGATAAAGCTATTTTGCCAATAACTAAATGCTAGTATCACCTATCATATCTTCATCCAAAGAATCATAATTTGGGGGAATCAAGGTTATTGCATGCAATCTTTATTTTTTTCATACTTTTATTTTGTAACTTGAAAAGTGGACTCTTCTTTTAATTGTGATAAAACTTGGACTTTTGTATTCAGTATGGATTACGTACAGGCCGTCGGAGGTGACACAACCAAGACAACAATCAAACCCTGTATTTTTAGGATTTCTGACGCAGGCGTCAAAGGTGCAGTATAAAGGATACTTCCCAACCACTTATTACGACTAATTTCCAGCAGTTTCATATTTTCAGAAACCTTGCATCAGTTTCACTTGTGTTCTTTCTGTACAAAATCTATTCCAATCGTTTTAAAACATAAAAAAAAAAAAAAAAAAAAACCCCACATTATTAATAGGTCTTGTAGTATTTGGTTTAAATGATTACCAAGTTTGAGTTTACGCAACACAACAAATTTTACGTAATAAAAAACACAACATTCATGTTGAATTTCACGTAGTAAATATTTGTTACTCTGTGGGTATCATTGCCAACTTTAAGGTCTCACAAGGCAACATATTTTAAAATGAAAAACAATCCATTTATGTTCCACTTTTAATAGTAGATTGTTTTATTTGGATTATTTTGTTTATTTGATTACTAAATTTGAGGTAACACAACCTATTTCACTCCAGTATAGAATATTGACGTTATTTCTAGCAGGAATTAACATTGCCATTATATCAGCTACAAGAAATAACTCCAAAACTAACTATAAATGTTGAACCAAGTTACACAGTTACACAGTTATCCATAACCAGGGACTTACAACTCAACATAGCATAACAAAACTATAGAAACACAGAACACAACAATGAACACAACAAAAGTGTAGAACAAAATATGGACACCATAGCTGTGGAAAACACAATTATTTCAGACGAGTATTTGAACAGTTTTTGAATTACAAATGGATTTATTTTGTCAGAAAATTCACACCAAACAAGACATATTTGCTATATAGATAGATATACTATAGCATAGTCCCTCTAGGGACTGTGGCTATAGTAGGCATAGCATAGTCCCTCTAGGGACTGTGGCTATAGTAGGCATAGCATAGTCCCTCTAGGGACTGTGGTTATAGTAGGCATAGCATAGTCCCTCTAGGGAATGTGGCTATAGTAGGCATAGCATAGTCCCTCTAGGGACTGTGTTTATAGTAGGCATAGCATAGTCCCTCTAGGGACTGTGGCTATAGTAGGCATAGCATAGTCCCTCTAGGGACTGTGGTTATAGTAGGCATAGCATAGTCCCTCTAGGGACTGTGGCTATAGTAGGCATAGCATAGTCCCTCTAGGGACTGTGGCTATAGTAGGCATAGCATAGTCCCTCTAGGGACTGTGTTTATAGTAGGCATAGCATAGTCCCTCTAGGGAATGTGGCTATAGTAGGCATAGCATAGTCCCTCTAGGGACTGTGTTTATAGTAGGCATAGCATAGTCCCTCTAGGGACTGTGGCTATAGTAGGCATAGCATAGTCCCTCTAGGGACTGTGGTTATAGTAGGCATAGCATAGTCCCTCTAGGGACTGTGGCTATAGTAGGCATAGCATAGTCCCTCTAGGGACTGTGGCTATAGTAGGCATAGCATAGTCCCTCTAGGGACTGTGGTTATAGTAGGCATAGCATAGTCCCTCTAGGGACTGTGGCTATAGTAGGCATAGCATAGTCCCTCTAGGGACTGTGGCTATAGTAGGCATAGCATAGTCCCTCTGGGGACTGTGTTTATAGTAGGCATAGCATAGTCCCTCTAGGGACTGTGTTTATAGTAGGCATAGCATAGTCCCTCTAGGGACTGTGGCTATAGTAGGCATAGCATAGTCCCTCTAGGGACTGTGGCTATAGTAGGCATAGCATAGTCCCTCTGGGGACTGTGTTTATAGTAGGCATAGCATAGTCCCTCTAGGGACTGTGGCTATAGTAGGCATAGCATAGTCCCTCTAGGGACTGTGGCTATAGTAGGCATAGCATAGTCCCTCTAGGGAATGTGGCTATAGTAGGCATAGCATAGTCCCTCTAGGGACTGTGGCTATAGTAGGCATAGCATAGTCCCTCTGGGGACTGTGTTTATAGTAGGCATAGCATAGTCCCTCTAGGGACTGTGGCTATAGTAGGCATAGCATAGTCATCAAAATAAAAAAATGACAATCTCTGCTCAATTTACTTTGAGGTTGTACAACATGATAGAGTTGTAGTTTTTATAATGCCACACTTTATCCATTCGTGGTCATGTTATTAACTATAAGAAAATTGGGCAGAGAGTTTGTGAGTTTAGATAGTTAGTGTGTGAAAAGTATGCTATTATACTGCACTAAGTGTGTGAGTTAGCAGTACATGCTAAGTACTAGTGCATTCAGTATTGTAGCTGGCATTCATGTAAACTGCAGTAATGACTAGATAAGGCTTACTTTCTGAATAGACAATATTGGTATGTATTTCAGCTAGGTTCATTTTCATTCTACTTTGACATTAGCCGAGTTTTAATTTCACTGTTTTCAGTCAACCATCCTATCTATAAAGTTAGTGTGTGTATTGACACTTTCATTACATGTTTATGTTTTTCTTATGATTACTGTCTATATTAGACATAGTCCACAGACTTGTCAGTGTTACTATCTCAACGAGCTCTATGTCTTATGCCTACAGTATAAGTCTGTTGAAAGATTTGAGGGTGATGTGAAGCAATTATAAGGTTGCCACTGATTGGATAGGGGTGATGTGAAGCTATTATAAGGTTGCCACTGATAGGATAGGGGTGATGTGAAGCTATTATAAGGTTGCCACTGATAGGATAGGGGTGATGTGAAGCTATTATAAGGTTGCCACTGATTGGATAGGGGTGATGTGAAGCAATTATAAGGTTGCCACTGATTGGATAGGGGTGATGTGAAGCTATTATAAGGTTGCCACTGATTGGATAGGGGTGATGTGAAGCTATTATAAGGTTGCCACTGATTGGATAGGGGTGATGTGAAGCTATTATAAGGTTGCCACTGATTGGATAGGGGTGATGTGAAGCTATTATAAGGTTGCCACTGATAGGATAGGGGTGATGTGAAGCTATTATAAGGTTGCCACTGATTGGATAGGGGTGATGTGAAGCTATTATAAGGTTGCCACTGATTGGATAGGGGTGATGTGAAGCTATTACAAGGTTGCCACTGATTGGATAGGAGTGATGTGAAGCTATTATAAGGTTGCCACTGATTGGATAGGGGTGATGTGAAGCTATTACAAGGTTGCCACTGATTGGATAGGGGTGATGTGAAGCTATTACAAGGTTGCCACTGATTGGATAGGGGTGATGTGAAGCTATTACAAGGTTGCCACTGATTGGATAGGGGTGATGTGAAGCTATTATAAGGTTGCCACTGATTGGATAGGGGTGATGTGAAGCTATTACAAGGTTGCCACTGATTGGATAGGGGTGATGTGAAGCTATTATAAGGTTGCCACTGATTGGATAGGGGTGATGTGAAGCTATTACAAGGTTGCCACTGATTGGATAGGAGTGATGTGAAGCTATTATAAGGTTGCCACTGATTGGATAGGGGTGATGTGAAGCTATTATAAGGTTGCCACTGATTGGATAGGGGTGATGTGAAGCTATTATAAGGTTGCCACTGATTGGATAGGGGTGATGTGAAGCTATTCCAAATTTTGATTGATGGAATATTGGATGTATACTTTATCACTCATTAACAATACAGTCAACACACATGTTTGTTTCCTTTGTTTTCTAACCAATCAGAATGAACCTTATAAAGTAATTCACATTATCTGAAGACTCTACTTGACTGACTGACTTTTCCTTTCAGTACACATGATTCAGCATGGTGTTTGAAAGGCTAGTTTGCCATCTCTCTCTCTCTCTCTCTCTCTCTCTCTCTCTCTCTCTCTCTCTCTCTCTCTCTCTCTCTCTCTCTCTCTCTCTCTCTCGAGTGATCAAAATGAATATTTAAACATGTAATGCAAAGGATGATTTATGGGTTGTAAGATCAGAATTTAATCCTAGAGACACGATGAAAGGTGACAGATTGTCAAATCAGATAAATTAAAACTCGGCTAATTTACAGTACTGTTGTCGTACGTAGTACATCACATTCTCACCAAAGTCTTTCTGTATTAGTAGGTACTGGTGGTGGTGGTCCCTCTATGCAATGTCCTGTCACCCCTATTAATAATAGAATCTGCTTAGTTGTAATAGGTTGCTATTGGTGATTGTCATAGTGAAAACACATCCATGTTTGTTGAGTACATTCAAAGATTACTGTACAGGTGACAACTATACATACAAATAAACAATACCATCATATTCCTGTCTAATCTTAAGTTCTTTTCTTTTTGTTTCTTATTCAGATGTTAGTTCTTTGTTTTGCAATATTTTTGGGAAGCTGGTCTCCCACGCCCACAGCCGATTCATCTAGCTACACTACAGTGCCCCAACAAAGTGCAGGATATATGTACCCAGTTAATGAACAGACAGACAAACCTTATGGTCCTGAACCAGCCAGTGCTACTTATGATCCATATACTACACCAAGCAGTAAGTAGTTATTGTTAACATTAATGTGATGTGGTGTGGTGTGATATACCATGTGATGTGATATGATGTGATCTGATGAGATATAACATGTGATGTGATGTAACATGTGATGTTATGTGATGTGATCTGATGTGATATAACATGTGATGTGATGTGATGTGATGTGATGTAACATGTGATGTGATGAGATGTGATGTGATCTGATGTGATGTGACATGTGATGTGATGTGATCTGATGTGGTGACATGTGATGTGATGTGATCTGATGTGATGTGACATGTGATGTGATGTGATGTGATGAGATGTGATGTGATCTGATGTGAAGTGACTGGTGATGTGATGTGATGTGATGTGATGTGATGTGATGTGAAGTGACGTGACGTGATGAGATGTGGTGTGATGTGATGTTATGTGATGTGATGTGATGTGATGTGATGTGATGTGATGTGATGTGATGTGATGTGATGTGATGTGATGTGATGTGATGTGATGTGATGTGATGTGATGTGATGTGATGTGATGTGGTATGATGTTATGTTATGTTATGTGATGTGATGTGATGTGATGTGATGTGATGTGATGTGGTATGATGTTATGTTATGTTATGTGATGTGACTATTACTATGAATTGTTTCTTATATCTTGTTTTCCTTTGTCCGTAGTGCGGTCATCCAGAGTTCTCATGTCGGTTACTGAGGACAAATCGTACCCGGAACCTCCCTATCCGTATATGTCAAAACTGGATAACCTTGGAAAGGCTTTGGAAGATAATAAAACAGAAAAATCTGATGAGAAAAGCAATGAGCCATCAGTGGTGTCTGTGACTAAAGGAGAAATGATCCAGACACGTCGCAATGATACACATAAATCTATCATTCTGAGAAATTCCTTTGTCGCTAACAACACCAAACTACACCCTGATATGGCAGTGGCAGAAGTCACCGAATACCAAGCCATCATGCATCCAGACATTGCTGCAGAAATCCAAGGCAAATTTGTTGCCATGGAAACAGTAGGACGAAGGAATAACACATCTAGTAAATAAGAAGATTAAGCAGTTCAGGATCACCAGATGTAAATTAACAGACAGGACTGTCTATGACCATATATAGTCATTTTAAGTAGAGACACAGTTGAGGTGTCCAATCAGTTTACAGAAGACAACAAACACAGTTGGGTTGTCCAATCAGTTTACAGATGACAATAGACACAAATGAGGTGTCCAATCAGTTCACAGATGACAACAGACACAGTTGAATGTTCCAATCAGTTCACAGATCAGCGTCAAATGTGTGAAAATTGACTGGTTACATATATGGCTTCCATGACTGTTACTATATGACAGCGCCCTCTAGTGGCCATTCTCAGAATACTATGTAGATACACAGTTATATATACAAACCTGTGTTGAAGTGAACAATTTTTTGTACATATCACAACAGAACAAAAGGGGGATTTCAACTATATAATAGATACATTTTATCAACTCTTGACTTTATGAAAGAAAAAAAATATAGAATATCTCTATAACAGACCTAATTTTGTTTTTGTTTTTAAATGCACATGAATGTGTGAGTACAAATTGAACACACTATGCTGTATTGTCACATTTAGCATAACTATGTTTATCCTTTCCAGTGCATTTCTGTGTAGTTAGTGAATCGTTATTGGGAACAGTTTTTATTTCATATATTTGACAAGTTTTTTGAAAATTATTTTGCTCTTTGCTTATAAAGATGAGCGGTGACCCTATCATGAAAATATATAAAAAGAAGAAAAAAAAAACTAAATAACAAAATAAAGAAATTAAAAAAGATGACGATCAGACTTGTCTGTATAATTGATATCTTTCTTTGCAACATATTTTATGTTGTCATATTTCTACCCTATAAACGTAGCAGTAAATATATTGCATGTTGTTTTCTGTCTCTCTTATCATGCGAGTCAAATCAAATCATAGACTAGGAAATCTTCCTGTCTGTGACCAAACCAAGTCAGACAATTGTTAAAGTATTGAAATCAATCAATAATAAAGCCAAATAATTGTATGTCTTAAATATGAAATCAATGTCTTGTAGCAAATAAAGATTACGATATAAACTTACTTCAGCTTATGTGTGTGTTTGTCTTTTCTTACCTCCTCATTTTAATACATTACTTATTTATACAATTAATATCACTGTCATTCATTATCAAAATACAATGACACAAAATCCATATTGCAATTTAAATAATATATGTTTTATTCACTCCTACAAAATTGATGTCTTCTACACAGATTGGCAAGTAGACATGCAGTCAATTTATATTGCACAATTACAAAGCATTCCAATTCCTAGGAGTCATACAAGAATAAAGCGAGATCTGAACAGACATACAGACAGACAAATAGACTGATAGACGGACGAACACACTCACAGAGACTGACAGACTGATGGACATAGACAGACAGACAAATAGACTGATAAACAGAGAATAAGAAAAAAAGCGAAATATACACATACAATAGACAAAGGGACCAACAAACTGTTTGCTGGCCATACCCATGCTGGATATGAATTAAAGTCACAAAACAAACCCCTGACAGTCTAAAAGTTGTGTATTTAAAGATTTAGGATCACAGATTAGTCAATGCAGATCAAGATTACAATGTAGATCAAAGTGAAATACAGATCGATATTACAGATCAAACTGAAATATATAATTTATAAATGGAAGCCTTGTTTTCATGTTTGTAATGGAAGACATTAAAAAGTAGAATTATATAATTTCAAATTAAAGTTACAACCTAATGGCCATCTATAATATTTCATGCATTAAAAACAAAAGACATGATAAGTATTAGCCTAAAGGTACATTCCTGAGTTGTCCCATTTCCTTTACAATGACACAATAAAAGATGAAATTCTAAAAAGAAATATTAGCGATCAAAAACAATAACTTGATATTTAAGTAGTTGTTTGAATGTTAGTTTAAAAGAGAAATCTATGTAAGACCAGTATTGATAACTCACCTATCAATTATATAAACAAACAAACAAACAAACCAATAAATGCTCAGTACTGATAGCTTGTCTATCATGCACAAACCAACAAATGAATTGTAGAACTATGGAAGTTTTTACGTCAAAACATCTCAAAATGATCTATCCAATATCACATACAATTAGTGAGTCCACCAATACCAATAAACTCAGTCTAAACTCTACAAATGCAGTGCGCCCTCAAACACCAAAAACTGTGTACCCCCAAACACTTACAAAATTGGATGACTCTTTGGTATGAATTAAAACCCAAAAGACTTTGCATAAAATATCTATCACTCTAGAACATCTGCAATGGTTTCAGTAGTTTTACTACTTTGGCTATAAAAAGTCAAACCTTTTTCTTTATAAATTACACAATACCAAATTCTAAAAACATGGCAGTGGCATATATTGCATTTTCCCCCTTTATGGCTATACCTTCATAAAAGTACTTGGCATCACCATTAAAGTTGTATAAAGCTAAAAAACAAGTATTATCAATGACGATGTAAGTACAACTGACTATGCTGATATTAATTCAACTGTAGTTGCTATGGAAATTATCATGGTTGCTAGGGATTTCATTTATGTATTCAGAATTCAAGTTTTTTGACACTTTCAGTAAACATAATATTTTGGTCTAAACTGACAAAGTTGTTATACGGCTGACTATGGTTGCTATGGAATTTCAGGTCTGGTCATGGTTGCTGGGGCATTTTAATAGCTTGCGTAGTGGCTCAATGACTAGTACACATGTGTCTATATACTATGTGCATTCTCCATGTAGAGGGCGCTATCTACAAAATCACATTTGAATCTACCCTGCACAAGCTTATGGGCTTCACCTAGTTATGATATTATAATTCTTTAGAATATTTATTTTCTGCCTTAGAAGTTTTCATACTTACATTCAGCAGAAACTGTGGTTGTAGGTATGGTCATGGTTGCTATGGTATGGTCATGGTTGTTATGCCTGGTTTGGAATGATTGAACCCCATATCTACCACACACAGCTATACAAACCTATAGTAATATCACAGCCACATTTCAAACCCATCTGTTCAGAAGTTATTGAAATTTTGAATTTATAGACCCACTTTGCATATAAATTTACACACACACACACACACACACACACACACACACACAGAAACAGACACAGACACACACACAGACACACACACACACACACAGCAGACAGACACTTTGCCAAGCCTATAGTTCAGTTGTACTTACTATAACAGATCTACTGTTGTGTTTGCACCATAAATATCATCTACACACCCATGTGTTTTGATGAAGTTTTCAATACTGTATGTTACCATAGCAACATATCAAGTATTCATTAGTTATAGATTCTGCTGTTAAGATAATATATTTTGGAATACTGAATGTTACCATGGCAACATAAAAAGTGTTCTTTAGTTATACATTCCATTAATAAGGTAGTCCATCTTTGAATAGTGACGTCTCTGGTAACCTTCATACACTCTTTTACCAAGTAATACCAATACAGCAAACAGGAAGAGAATACCAAAACACATGGCAGCAACCAGGGCACCTAAAAGACAATAAATTTGGTTTGTTAAAATAGTGCAAACCTAACAAATAAAAAGCTTATAACTTTTGCTGTTATTTGTTCAAAAAAAAGGACAAACCACTGACTGTGAAGTACAAGACTGTACACCAGATAATATCTCTACTTGTATGCATACAGCGCATGCACGCATACATGCCCACACACACACGTACGTACATACGTACGTACGTACGTACGTACGTACGTACGTACATACATACATACATACATACATACATACATACATACACTCACACAGACAGTCACACAGACAGACAGACAGACTGTTCAATAAATGCATACAAACAACATACATGCATGAAATACTTTTAAAATATCTTATTGTACATTTACTTACCTGTTGATGTGTGGTCATATATTCTATGACCAAGTTGTGTTTCATTATGTGCACCGTTTGTCACTCCACCCATTTCTGTAGTTCCAGGTGACATTTCAGTTTCTGTGCCATCATTGGGTACACTTGCAACTGTTGATTTCCCTTCTATTGATGACTCTGTTTTCATTTGTGTAGAAACTGTTGTGGATTGTAAATCTGTTTGAGGTGAGTTGTCTTCAGGGGTTGATGTCTGGCCTTCATCGTTAGCTGGTGTGGATTCTGATTCTGTACTTCCTGTCAATAGAGAAGTATAGCTTTCTGATAAACAGCGCCCTCTTGCAATGCAATGTAGAGATGATGAGTGATCTAGTTTTAAGAATAAGTAATCTATTTCTACATCAAGTACATTCCCCTATATATTGTATATTGTAAGCTTACTTTTTTACATATAGACCAATTATCACTCTTGCACTTAAACCAATCATAACTTATGTACTTGTAGACCAATTATCACTCTTGCACTTAAACCAATCATAACGTATGTACTTGTAGACCAATCATAACTTATGTACTTGTAGACCAATCATAACTTATGTACTTGTAGACCAATCATAACTTATGTACTTGTAGACCACTCATAACCTATGTACTTGAAGACCAATCATAACTTATGTACTTGTAGACCAATCATAACTTCTGTACTTGTAGACCAATCATAACTTATGTACTTGTAGACCAATCATAACTTATGTACTTGTAGACCAATCATAACTTATGTACTTGTAGACCAATCATAACTTATGTACTTGTAGACCAATCTGGGATGGGTTGGTAGGGCAATTTAGGTAGACTGATACCAAGCTATGCAATCAATGTCATGCAATACAACCAAAAACTATCACATCTCTAGATGCTGGAGTTCTTAACAAATAGAATGCCATGTAGAATTGAAGCCATTAAATGTATTGACACGATGGTAAACCATGGCCTTCTGATAGCATGTGTTTTACATGTACTGTTGCCATGGCATCCTGACAGCATGTGTTGTACTGTTGCCATGGCACCCTGACAGCATGTGTTGCACTGTTACCATGGCACCCTGACAGCATGTGTTTCACTGTTGCCATATCATACAGACAGTACGTGTTGCACTGTTGCTATGGCATCCCGACAGCATGTGTTGTACTGTTGCCATGGCAATCTGACAGCATGTATTGTGCCACTGCCATGATGGCATCCTGACATGACATGAACTATTTCATGACACTACACACTTATCTGATTAGAATACTTACTTGTGGTGGTACCAGTTGACGTTTGTCTGTTTGTTGACACTGAAATCGTTGGCATGACAGTGGTAGTCGTACTTGAGTAGCTGTCTTGGCTATTTGTTTGTGATTTGCTAAAAGTTGGCAATAAAGTCACCTGACTTGTAATGTTTGTAGTAGTTGTATTAGTGGAATTGTTTGTTGGAATTTGTGACGTAACTGACTCTGTTTTTACTTCTGTTGATGTAGTGGACTGTTTTTGTTTATTTTCTGTTGTCAACTGAGTTGATGTCAAAACTGTAGTAGTATCATCAAGAATTATTTGTGTTGTATTGTTTGTTTTGTAACTGACTGCTGTTGTTGTTGTTGTTGTTGTTGTATCTGTACCACCACCACCACCACCACCACCACCACCACCACCACTGACTCTTTGTATCTCTTCATCCACAAGTGGTGATTTTGTTGTCGATATTGTGCTACCATCACCAATGACTGTTTGCAGTGTATTGTTCCCCTTGGCTGTTGTCATAGTAACACTACCATGCACTTTACTAGACTGTATTCTCCCTTATTAAAGTGCAAAGAAAACATTGATTGATTGAAACTAAAAACAAATAAGACATGCATGAATGAATAAAATAATATTGTATGTGATATTGTATCATGCACAAGTTGAACAAGAAAATATGAAATTTATACCCTGGTTGTTCTATGTCATGAAAACATACAATGTACATCTATATCATGACAACATACAATGTACATCTATATCATGACAACATACAATGTACATCTATGTCATGACAACGTACAATGTACATCTATATCATGACAATGTACAATGTACATCTATGTCATGACAACGTACAATGTACATCTATATCATGACAACATACAATGTACATCTATGTCATGACAACATACAATGTACATCTATATCATGACAATGTACAATGTACATCTATGTCATGACAACGTACAATGTACATCTATATCATGACAACATACAATGTACATCTATATCATGACAACATACAATGTACATCTATGTCATGACAACGTACAATGTACGTCTATATCATGACAACATACAATGTACATCTATATCATGACAACGTACAATGTACATCTATATCATGACAACGTACAATGTACATCTATGTCATGACAACATACAATATACATCTATGTCATGACAACATACAATGTACATCTATATCATGACAACATACAATGTACATCTATATCATGACAACATACAATGTACATCTATGTCATGACAACATACAATGTACATCTATGTCATGACAACGTACAATGTACATCTATGTCATGACAACATACAATGTACATCTATGTCATGACAACATACAATGTACATCTATGTCATGACAATGTACTATGTATATCTATGTCATGACAACATACAATGTACATCTATGTCATGACAACGTACAATGTACATCTATGTCATGACAACGTACAATGTACATCTATATCATGACAATGTACAATGTATATCTATATCATGACAACATACAATGTACATCTATGTCATGACAACGTACAATGTACATCTATATCATGACAACATACAATGTATATCTATGTCATGACAACATACAATGTACATCTATGTCATGACAACATACAATGTACATCTATATCATGACAACATACAATGTATATCTATATCATGACAATGTACAATGTACATCTATGTCATGACAACATACAATGTACATCTATGTCATGACAACATACAATGTACATCTATATCATGACAACATACAATGTACATCTATGTCACGACAACATACAATGTACATCTATATCATGACAACGTACAATGTACATCTATGTCATGACAACGTACAATGTACATCTATATCATGACAACATACAATGTACATCTATGTCATGACAACATACAATGTACATCTATATCATGACAACATACAATGTACATCTATGTCATGACAACATACAATGTACATCTATGTCATGACAACATACAATGTACATCTATGTCACGACAACGTACAATGTACATCTATATCATGACAACATACAATGTACATCTATGTCATGACAACATACAATGTACATCTGTCATGACAACGTACAATGTACATCTATATCATGACAACATACAATGTACATCTATGTCATGACAACATACAATGTACATCTATATCATGACAACGTACAATGTACATCTATGTCATGACAACATACAATGTATATCTATATCATGACAACATACAATGTACATCTATGTCATGACAACATACAATGTATATCTATATCATGACAATGTACAATGTACATCTATGTCATGACAACATACAATGTACATCTATGTCATGACAACGTACAATGTACATCTATGTCATGACAACATACAATGTACATCTATATCATGACAACATACAATGTATATCTATATCATGACAATGTACAATGTACATCTATGTCATGACAATGTACAATGTACATCTATGTCATGACAACGTACAATGTATATCTATATCATGACAACATACAATGTATATCTATATCATGACAACATACAATGTATATCTATATCATGACAATGTACAATGTACATCTATGTCATGACAATGTACAATGTACATCTATATCATGACAACATACAATGTATATCTATATCATGACAACATACAATGTATATCTATATCATGACAATGTACAATGTACATCTATGTCATGACAACGTACAATGTACATCTATGTCATGACAACGTACAATGTACATCTATGTCATGACAACATACAATGTACATCTAAATCATGACAACGTACAATGTACATCTATATCATGACAACGTACAATGTACATCTATGTCATGACAACGTACAATGTACATCTATATCATGACAACATACAATGTACGTCTATGTCATGACAACATACAATGTACATCTATATCATGACAACGTACAATGTACATCTATGTCATGACAACATACAATGTACATCTATGTCATGACAACATACAATGTACATCTATATCATGACAACGTACAATGTACATCTATGTCATGACAACGTACAATGTACATCTATGTCATGACAACGTACAATGTACGTCTATGTCATGACAACGTACAATGTACATCTATATCATGACAACATACAATGTACATCTATATCATGACAACATACAATGTACATCTATGTCATGACAACATACAATGTACATCTATATCATGATAACATACAATGTACATCTATATCATGACAACATACAATGTACATCTATGTCATGACAACATACAATGTACATCTATATCATGACAACATACAATGTACATCTATATCATGACAACATACAATGTACATCTATATCATGACAACGTACAATGTACATCTATATCATGACAACATACAATGTACATCTATGTCATGACAACGTACAATGTACACCTATGTCATGACAACATACAATGTACATCTATATCATGACAACATACAATGTACATCTATATCATGACAATGTACAATGTACATCTATGTCATGACAACGTACAATGTACATCTATGTCATGACAACGTACAATGTACATCTATGTCATGACAACATACAATGTACATCTACGTAGCGTGATAGGTCTCTAATAAATCCTTACAATCCATTTGGTATAACTATCAAAGTAGTGCCAATGGCTTTGTAGCACAACTGTTA
This sequence comes from Glandiceps talaboti, assembly GCF_964340395.1. Lineage (NCBI taxonomy): Eukaryota > Metazoa > Hemichordata > Enteropneusta > Spengelidae > Glandiceps > Glandiceps talaboti. The sequence continues at coordinate 14,477,340 of NC_135571.1, forward strand.
AGAGTAAACTTTAATTTTCTATTATGATCTTGTTGCTACTGCTAGGCATATTTCCATACATTTTTTGTAGATTTATTCCCATGCCTACCCATCCATGGTGTTATACCTGCAAGATATGCCACTGTTGCTATTGGCATGGTCTTATTGCTAAGCATATCTGCATACATATTTGTAATGTTTATTCATTTGCCTTCACTTCACTGGTATTATATAGGTATTATATGTCATCGTTTACCTGTTGCTATGGGGATGGTCTTGTTGCTAAGGACATTTGCATATTTCTTTTTAAATATTCAATGTTTATTCAATTGCCTACCCATCCCTATTATAATTGCAATAGACCCTATCATTTGACTGTTGCTAAGGTGTGGTCACAGTTGCTAGGGCCAATTATGTAAGTATAACATACTCACAATTTGTAGACTAACCCTCTTTAGAATCATTACCAAATTTCATCCCAAGTAGTTTGAGATTTAAAGTTCAATACCAAAATCACTTGTATCACCCACAAGACAGACAGACTGACAGACAGACAGAGACTGACAGACAGACAGACAGACAGACAGACAGACCATAGACAGACAGACAGACAGACAGACAGACAGACTGACTGACAGACAGACAGAGACAGACAGACAGACAGACAGACAGGAATTTTACCTTGAATCAATGTATGGGTCAGTGAACTTTGGAGAATGAATGTTTCCAAGCAACCTAAAGGAGACATTACATCAACTGACACTGACATCATGTACTTGTTACATTATGTTAATTACCCCATACATTTTTTAATGATTTAATGAAATCAATAAAACTATTAAATTACTGTCTCATATACAATAATAAATTTAAATCTGCTTATTTTGAAAATCTAACTCAAAGCATCATGTTGTAGCCCTAATTTGCATATTACTCATGTGACCATCATGTCATTAATACCTCTTGATCTGTACACCCTAAGAAACATCCCTGCAGAATTTCAACTGAATCAGCCAAGTACTTTCGGAATTACAGATTTTTATTCCTCATTTGCATATTACCGATGGGATCACCATACATGAATAATCCTTTGTATACACACCCCTACCAACGTGTTCACCAAATTTTAGACCGATCTGCTAAGTCTTTTTTGAGTTAAGTTCTTTGACCAAAAAGCACATTTTTCTACCCAAATGACACACCTATAATGTGATCATTTTCCTTTGCTTTGAACAATTTCTCAATGTTCCCACCACATACCAAGGCAATTAGTCCACATACACATATATACATGTACACACACACACACACACACACACACACACACACACACACACACACACACACACACACACACACACACAGAGACAGATACTGCACCATGCCTATAGCACTACTGAACCTCATTATAGTTCAGTTGTGCTAATAAAAATCAAGTAAGGTTATAGTTATTCCAATGGGAATAAGGTATACTTTGTGAACACAGAATCCCACATGATATGACATGATCTGAGAAATCAAAATAAAACTATCATGCATGTATCAAAAACTCACCCTATTTGATGCTACATCATAGACCCTACACCAACTGTTGGTGTGTGGTCTATGGCTACATGCAGTACATTTATACACTGTATATAATAGACCATATTCTAGTAAATCTTTAGTCAGTCAATTTTGAAATATGCGACAAGCCCAGGTATAGACTCATTTCATTTGAGGGGCGTGCCTTTTCACGTGCAGCACCGTGCCTCCAGAACACTTTGCCACTGGAGATATGTCTAAAACCTGCAGCTTAATATGGCTTGCAGAGTAGTTTTCAACTTTCAACATGTAACACTACGGTCTCTTTGAACTGATTGATTGATTGATTGATTGACAAGCGTTACACAAGAGCCCCCTAGCTTAGTGAAAACAAGGGTTATACTTTTCATCAGTACAATAAAGAAACCACACACATGTACATGACCTTCATGATGACTTCCTAAAAATGTTACGATCAAAAATGAACAAAGAAGACTTGAAATCAACCAAGAATGTTATTGACATTGACAATATACTGTATTTGTTTTTTAAGGTATGCTACAGTATTGAACATACCGGTACTGCATACTGCCCCTAGTGGCCAAATTGTATGATCTTTTGTTTTATCTTTTTGATAACCAGAATATGATGTATTATATATAATATTCCCCACTATTTACCCTCCATGCTTTAAGCACCTTGCTAATGGTTTCAACTTAGGGTCAAAGGACACTGGGGTCAAAGGGTATCAAAGGTTTCAGAATCATATACGACATTATGACATATCTGAAAAATTGAATGACAAAAAAGACAAAAAAAAAAGAAACATACCTTTGTCAGCATTCTCATCAGTATCTCCCGTAGTCTACATCAAACATAGGAATAAAAAATAACATTAATTTCATTTCATAGTGGTCTCAGTCTGTCATATTTTTGTTATTGAACAAGGCGGGTATCATATCCACATTCGGTAATACCAATGGTATTGTAGTACAACAAATAGCATGCAGTACATACAGGATATGACATACCTGTGAAGGTATAGATATACAGGATATGACATACCTGTGTAGGTATAGATATACAGGAAATGACATACCTGTGTAGGGGTTGGCTGAGTTACTGTTGTCTGCTTAGTTGTCTCACTTCCCTCTTCTCCATTGTCACTTTCATTTTCTTTATCTCCCTGCTCATCATCTTGTTCACTCTCACTTCCCACCATTCCTTCTTCTTCTCCTTGGTCACTCTCACTTCCCACCGTTCCTTCCTCTTCTCCTTCATCATCACTTTCATCTTCAGCTTGTAGTGAAATCAGAAAAACTTGAAGTCAATAAATTCCTTATTTGTTCACAGAGTGACCATGTACACTCACAGTGTGACCATGTACACTCACAGTGTGACCATGTACACTTACAGTGTGACCATGTACACTCACAGTGTGACCATGTACACTCACAGAGTGACCATGTACACTCACAGTGTGACCATGTACACTCACAGTGTGACCATGTACACTTACAGTGTGACCATGTACACTTACAGTGTGACCATATACACTCACAGTGTGACCATGTACACTTAGAGTGTGACCATATACACTTACAGTGTGACCATATACACTTACAGTGTGACCATGTACACTTACAGTGTGACCATGTACACTCAGTGTGACCATGTACACTCACAGTGTGACCATATACACTCACAGTGTGACCATGTACACTCAGTGTGACCATGTACACTTACAGTGTGACCATGTACACTCACAGTGTGACCATGTACACTTACAGTGTGACCATGTACACTCACAGTGTGACCATGTACACTTACAGTGTGACCATGTACACTCACAGTGTGACCATGTACACTCACAGTGTGACCATGTACACTCACAGTGTGACCATATACACTCAGTGTGACCATGTACACTCACAGTGTGACCATAAACAATCACACATTGTAACTAAGTACAATTATCGCAGTGTACTTCATGGTGTCTGAAAATTTCAAAAACTTTGAATCAAGTGTAGGTATGGTGAAACTTTTTAAAACATTGTGAATGGCTGGGGCACGTAGGTAATGCCTTTGATGCAGTCAAGATTTTTTGCAAGTTTACTGAGTACACTGCTTTTAGTGTTACTCAAAATTGCTGATAAAAGGTGTGAGATTATAGCAGACTTACCGGTACTATTTCTTGTTACTTCAACCGTTGTAAAACCAGAATTTTCTACAATTGGACAATTTTCAGATTCACACTGTATGAGATGACAGGTGGACTTCTCCTCTTCAAAGACTGCAACTGTACAGTTATCTATTGACAAATAGAATTGTAGATATATTGTAATGATAAAAATATTGCCCATTTGTCCAGATGTGTAATTCTCTTTCTAAGTATTGAATACACCATAGTCCAGTTATCAAATAGAACAAGATTTCATGGTTTGGCCACTAGGGGGTGCTGTTTGCAGGCGGCTTTTAGGGCTCAAAGTGACAGTCAGAATAGCTGAACATACATGTAGTAGCATAACAACAGGAGGCACAATGTTACCCCTCATTTTCTTGGTAGAGAACTTGATAGATGAAATGTCAATAGGGTTCATCTACTGTAAACAATCTCATCTCCAGTAGATCTACACATTTGGTACATTATTACCAAATAGCAAAACATGCCTACATATAACCATGACTGTTATGTTCCTGTGTGTAACCATGATTGTTATGTTCCTGTGTGTAATGTACACATGTAGCCACGACTATTATGTTACTGTACAGTTGTAATGATGGCCGTGATTTATTCAGTTTCCTAGATTGCTATAAGACAATTCAATATTGTCATCAATATTTCAGTTCTTACTTGATCAAATCTGGGGCAATCTTACAATGCCTACCTTCAAAATGTCTGGCACTTCAGTACTTAGAACATTGATTGACAGGTTCTTGCTGATAAGGGGCTATTTCTCCTTGCTGATAAGGGGATATTTCATAGCCATTTGTTAAAGGGCAACACCACTCAAGCAAATAAATGTATTTTGGTTTCTTGAGTCATTTGAATGATTTCACATTCACTAAACTTTCATTCTGTTGTCAAGAAACACCAAATTAAAATATGAAGTACATGGTGTTCCACTGAAAGAACAAGCAGCCATCATAGATGATGACTCAGCACTTTTCATTTCTAAGCTGAGTTAACGCATTTTCACAAACCACAAATCATGTTTTTTTGACCCAAAATGCATATCTCTGATGCGATTATTTTCCTTTGAACAATTTCTCATCTACACACCCAAAATAATGTCCCCACCATATACCAAGGCAATCGGATATATGGAGTAGTTCATTGGTCTTGTCTAAGAACTGAACCAAGTCAGTTCACATATGACTGAATAATAGCTCATGTCATGTTAACAAATCAAAATGGCTCTAAGTCGGCTAAATTGCATCATATCCCAAAGCAAATTGACATGCATATGTAAGAGTGATAACTGTACAGTAGGTAAGATCCTACACTGTAGTGGAAAAAATCCTTGACCTAGGGAGTCTTTTACATGAAAAATCCTTGGCCTAGGGAGTCTTTTGCATGAAAAAGTCCTTGGACTAGGGAGTCTTTTGCATGAAAAGTCCTTGGCCTAGGGAGTCTTTTGCATGAAAAGTCCTTGGACTAGGGAGTCTTTTGCATGAAAAGTCTATGATATCTTTAAGGATTAAAAACACACATAAGTTAAAGAGTGACTTTACATACCGTTATTACAACATAACTCAGAACATTCTTCAAGGTCTGATTTTGATATTTCATTCAAGGTGGATGGAGTTGGGGAAGTTGATGGAGTAGTACCAGGTCTGAAATCCACTATCATATCCTCTTTGATGCTGTAACTACAATCTCCATGACAACAATGTGACAGTGACATCACTGCCAGAGTTGTATAAAATATAGCTTCAATGAGTTGTGACATGGTTGCTGTGGTTGGGCTGTAAAGAAATATACAGGAATTGAATAAAAGTATATATCCCTACAATACCTATTTCAAATTTGGATTAGTCACATAATCATTGCTATTTTCATCCTCAGTTACAAAAACAGCAATAAAAAGAGTCATTGCACAACAACTTTTATATTTGAATAAATACTAAGTTGCCATGACAACATCATGTTATGACATCAGACACAGTTTAATCTCTCTTTCATCCAAACATATGTTACCACTGTGTAATCCTCTCATCGTGTGATTGAAATAAAAAATAACAAAACTAGAAACTACATGTGTAGTGTACATGATTGGCTGCATTCTATGTACAACATACTATGATCTCATACTTCAACATGATGAAATCGGAATACGCATTTGACATCACTAGAGGTTGGCCTACACCAATGTACAGTTACAGTGATATGTTTAACTTGGTTAGACTTGAAAATACAGTAAAGATACACAAACTGAGTTTATACTTTAAAGGTACACAAACTGAGTATATTGTGTAGAATGTATAGTAACAGATATATTGTGTAGAATGTATAGTAACAGATATATTGTGTAGAATGCATAGTAACAGATATATTGTGTAGAATGCATAGTAACAGATATATTGTGTAGAATGTATAGCAACAGATATATTGTGTAGAATGTATAGTAACAGATATATTGTGTAGAATGTATAGTATAATAGTAACATATATTGTGTAGAATGCATAGTAACAGATATATTGTGTAGAATGTATAGTAACAGATATATTGTGTAGAATGTATAGTAACAGATATATTGTGTAGAATGTATAGTAACAGATATATTGTGTAGAATGCATAGTAACAGATATATTGTGTAGAATGTATAGTAATAGATATATTGTGTAGAATGTATAGTAACAGATATATTGTGTAGAATGTATAGTAACAGATATATTGTGTAGAATGCATAGTAACAGATATATTGTGTAGAATGTATAGTAATAGATATATTGTGTAGAATGTATAGTAACAGATATATTGTGTAGAATGTATAGTAACAGATATATTGTGTAGAATGCATAGTAACAGATACATTGTGTAGAATGTATAGTAACAGATATATTGTGTAGAATGTATAGTAACAGATATATTGTGTAGAATGTATAGTAACAGATATATTGTGTAGAATGTATAGTAACAGATATATTGTGTAGAATGTATAGTAACAGATACATTGTGTAGAATGCATAGTAACATATATTGTGTAGAATGCATAGTAACAGATATATTGTGTAGAATGTATAGTAACAGATATATTGTGTAGAATGTATAGTAACAGATATATTGTGTAGAATGCATAGTAACAGATATATTGTGTAGAATGTATAGTAACAGATATATTGTGTAGAATGTATAGTAACAGATATTGTGTAGAATGCATAGTAACAGATACAGTATATTGTGTAGAATGTATAGTAACAGATATATTGTGTAGAATGTATAGTAACAGATATATTGTGTAGAATGTATAGTAACAGATATATAGTGTAGAATGTATAGTAACAGATATATTGTGTAGAATGTATAGTAATAGATATATTGTGTAGAATGTATAGTAACAGATATATTGTGTAGAATGTATAGTAACAGATATATTGTGTAGAATGTATAGTAACAGATATATTGTGTAGAATGTATAGTAACAGATACATTGTGTAGAATGCATAGTAACATATATTGTGTAGAATGCATAGTAACAGATATATTGTGTAGAATGCATAGTAACAGATATATTGTGTAGAATGTATAGTAACAGATATATTGTGTAGAATGTATAGTAACAGATATATTGTGTAGAATGCATAGTAACATATATTGTGTAGAATGCATAGTAACAGATATATTGTGTAGAATGTATAGTAACAGATATATTGTGTAGAATGTATAGTAACAGATATATTGTGTAGAATGTATAGTAATAGATATATTGTGTAGAATGTATAGTAACAGATATATTGTGTAGAATGTATAGTAACAGATATATTGTGTAGAATGTATAGTAACAGATATATTGTCTAGAATGTATGGTAACAGATATATTGTGTAGAATGTATAGTAACAGATATATTGTGTAGAATGTATAGCAACAGATATATTGTGTAGAATGTATAGTAACAGATATATAGTGTAGAATGCATAGTAACAGATATATTGTGTAGAATGTATAGTAATAGATATATTGTGTAGAATGTATAGTAACAGATATATTGTGTAGAATGTATAGTAACAGATATATTGTGTAGAAGGTATAGTAATAGATATATTGTGTAGTATGCATAGTAACTATAGTAACAGATATATTGCATAAAACTGACAATACTCATAAATGGGTAGCAAGTCAACAAGTTACAACATATGGTGTTATATTGACAGACAGTTCAGTGTTATTTATATGCTGGTACATACACTATAAGGTTTAGCAATGTCCATATATACTATGTATAAACTGAAATGTGCAGCTCAGAAACATGGCTTAAACAATGCTGTTTATATGAATACAGGCAAAGTATGGCGAGACAGGGAGGGGATATAAAAGGCCCCCTAACTTAATGGGGGTTATTGTCAAATTTGATGATGTCAAAGTTCTACCAACAACCACACAGTGGCCCACTCTTATATGTAAATGTACTTATTTACTAGGAACACCTACAAGAACTAAGATTTATAGACTTCAAAATTCCAAACACACACACACACACACACATACATACACACATACATACACACACACACACACACACACACATACACACACACACACACACACACACACACACATATATAACTCGGTGAGTATCAATCTGCTAAGACAGTGCTCTATACCGCAGTGGCAGAGCGTAATAGTTTTGGTAGTACTGGAACTCTTTCTTGGTTGTAACTCGGAGTTTCACGCATAGTGCGATCATCAGACAATTCATCAGAATTGTCTGATGATCGCACTATGCGTGAAACTCCGAGTTACAACCAAGAAAGAGTTCCAGTACTACCAAAACTATATATATATATATTGTGTGTATGTGTATATGTGTGTGTGTATATATATTATATATATATATATACACACACACATATACACATACACACACACACACATATATATATATATATATATATATATATATATATATATATATATATATATATATATATATATATATATATATATATATATATATATATATATATATATATATATATATATATATATATATATATATATATATATATATACACACGCACATACGCATACACACAAATATCATTATCAATATTTGATAAAAATACAACACATTTCAAAAACAGCACAATAATATTATAATTATGGAAATATAGTACACATATAGATCAATGCTGAAAATGGTGAGAACAACACAACATGACTTCAAACAACATCTTGTATATTTACATACATTTACATTTATCATTGATTTTGACAAAACAAATACCACTTTTATTTGACATCTTTTGTAGATGAACAGAGTATTTAATCCAAGTGTTGACTCATTCACAAAGATATTTTTTCAGCTGTGTACAAATGAAATACTTTTACTTTTAATCGATCAGACTACATGTACATGTACATATATACTGATTGTCAAATAAAACTAAAAGTGTTTCTAAAGACTTAGTTTCTGAGTTTAGGTTTTTGACCAAGTATCACATCTTTTTAGACCTAATTTGTGGTATAAATGGTATCATCTTTTCTTTAACATTGTTCATCATGCCATCCCTAGAAATATCCTTATTAACTTTAGGAGCAATCCACTCATTACCTTTTGAGTTTAGATTTATTTACCCCTACTTTTAATCAGATTTTAATTACATATCATTGATCTGATCACCTCACACACCCCAAATTAACAACTAGACACTAAAAGTAATATTCACAATAATTGAGTTATCAAGGCAATTTTTTAAGTTTTTGTACATGGATGATGGTTAACATATATATATATGTATAGAGAAAGAGAGAGACAGAGAAAGGGAGAGACAGAGAGACAGACAGACAGAGAGAGACAGAGAGAGGCAGAGAGACAGAGACAGAGAGAGGCAGAGAGACAGAGACAGAGACAGAGACAGAGAGAGGCAGAGACAGAGAGAGACAGAGAGAGACAGAGACAGACAGAGACCTAGACAGACACTGTGACAGACAGAGACAGGTAGATAGACAGAGACAGACAAACAGACAGACAGAGAGAGACAGACACAGACAGAGAGATAGGGACAGACTGATTGAGACAGACGGACAGACAGATGGGTAGATAGACAGACAGAGACAGACAAGTACACATTGTACACACAACATGATTGACAGACATGCCTACAGCAAAACTGAATCTAAAATACCCATGTAAGACTAGGGTTAATATTTAGGAATGGAATGATTTGTCTGCAAACATTTAGAAAAAGTTAATCTTGAACAAAAGAATAATCCCATCTACATGTAACCATGACAACTCTATTGATAAGATACATGTAGCTCTACAGTGAAAAAAATGGCAATGAAGAATGGGCCTTTATCAAATCCCATTTATGTGTATGTAAAAAACTTTTCCCATTGTAAAGATTTTCTGGTTTGTATATAAAATTTTAAACAGCCATCGTCACCACAGATGACAAAGTTCACATGCTAAAATTATTCACAGCTGTATATCAGAAAGAAATGATGTCCGCTTGTACTGTGTGGTAAGCCTAGCAAAAAGTATCATCCAGCCAAGTCAACTGTACATAATGTACTGAGATACAATGGTTGTCAGGGGGTATGTAAATAAATGATTGTGTGCTCATCATGTCAAGTATGTTCCTCCTTATTTGGTAAACAAAATTTGCATATATGCCAATTGGTATAGTAGAAGTCTGATAACTGATGACAGGTAGGTGGCAATATTAAGTGGTTAGACCACTGGCCAGAGTGGTTTCTTAGCACTATACAGTCAAAGTTTGAGTCCTTGTCAAGGAAATTTGATTAAATTTGCCACGCTGCAACTTTAGTAAGTTGAGTGTCATTCAGTTTACTTTACATACCAAACAACACTGGATTTCTCAGACACTCTGTAATCTGTCCTCTTGTATTAAAACTGAACCCATGAGGTCTGCAGGCCCTCACTAGACTTTCAAGTTTCTAGAGATCCAAGTTTTTTAACAAGTTTTAAGTTAAAGGGCTATCTGGTTAGTCTCTGTGTAAATGTGAGACGATGTTTAATTAATTAGGTCTGGACAAGGTTTTCAGCTCACAGGCTTAACTTTTGAATTTGATGCATTTGGGCTGAATCTGGTCATGATTGCCTATCCATTCAAGTCTTTGACTTAGGACGGGTCTACTCTAATATGGTTAACACATTCAAGTCATTGACTATGGACGGGTCTAATATGGTTAACACATTCAAGTCATTGACTACGAACAGGTCTAATATGGTTAACACATAAGAAAAATTCAATCTGAACATACAAAACTGAGGAGTTTTATGAAATGTGATTTAATGTAGTTTGGTACCTATACATCTACTGTACATCATTCAACCTTGTATTTACCTCCCTACCTACCTGTCTGTAGGTCTATGTCTCAGTCTGTTCTGTCTGTCTGTCTGTCTGTCTGTCTGTCTGTCTCTCTTTGTCTGTCTGTCTGTCTCTCACTCTCTATTCTGTTCACAGTTTGTGTTGACAAATTCTCTGAATACTCAAATTGTTTTAAGGCATGATGTATGCTGATGATGACAAAAATGTAAAGTTGTCATTAATTACCTAATATGGGAATATAATTACCTAATATGGGAATATACTACAGTCCTGTTTGAAGGAGGGGGGGGGGGGTACATTAAGATAGGTAGAGACAGACATGTTCAAATCAAGTCCCCTTTAATACTTTTTCTATCTAGAAACTATTTTGTCAATGAGATAAGTTAAATTCAAGAAATGTTCTATTTTCTTAATAAGTTTGTTTATAAAAACATTTTATGTAACGATATTTTCTACATCACCTAAATATTTTAATAGTCAGTAAACATTGTACTAAACTCTGACTTGAAGACAGGGCAATCATTCTAACGTTTCCTGTTCGATCTCGACTGTGACGTAGTCGTAGTATTAGTACGTATTACTGAGAAATCCATGCCCATACAACTATGTCGATCATGTCGATTGAACCTATTACTTCCTGTCACAATAATACATTGATGGAAATACGGTATGTACTACAGTCACACAAAGTTCAGTATATACCAACGACCAACTAATAAATATTATTACAATGCCCGACTTCATCAATTGTAAATTGATACATGACGAACACCGAGTCACAAGCGTGGAAGTATGATTTGAGTGAACTGTAAACGGTACGGGCTAACTGTACATGATGACACGTATTACATACATACATACACATAGTATTAGTACCGTAACTGGTAGTGAGTCTCGAGAGGAAAGAGGAAAAAACGCGGCGGATCACGAGAGAGGTGTCACACTGGCGTTAACAGATATGGTACCACACAATACGCTTCCTTTTGTTTGAATTTATGGCAACTCACCAAATTGGACGAACCTTGATGTGATTGGTATTACTGTAATGCAATGTAGTATCACAAATCCAGCACTTCGGTCATCAGTGTATCGCCATATTAACTAATTTGCATATAATGCAATGTTGTTATGTGGAGAAAATAGAATCAGATTGAGATTGGCCATGGCATCCCAATCTAAGTTGATGCAGAAAATGCAGAAGCACGTTCAGATACAAATTCAGATACAGATTCAGGTATAGATTCAGATTCAGACACAGACACAGATACAGATACAGATACAGATACAGATACAGATACAGATACAGATACAGATACAGATACAGATACAGATACAGATACAGATACAGATACAGATACAGATACAGATACAGATAGATACAGATACAGATACAGATACAGATACAGATACAGACACAGATACAGATACAGATACAGATACAGATACAGATACAGACACAGATACAGATACAGATACTGGTACAGATACAGACACAGATACAGACACAGACACAGATACAGATACAGATACTGGTACAGATACAGACACAGACACATATACAGACAGAGACACAGACACAGATACAGATACAGATACAGATACAGACACAGATACAGATACAGATACAGATACAGATACACGTCCCAGAGGCTAAGGAACACTTAATATAATTCTGAACATTTCAGTGTAAGTACATCATCTTCCCACCAGAGTAAATCTTGTTTACAGTCACAGTTTTCACACACACACACACACACACACACACGTTAGTCTCACTTGATAGTAAAACTGAATAGTACATAAAGCTATCTCCTAGATTATCTTTGAATCGTAGTTTACCATCTTTAGTACAGAATACTTATAGGCTCAGTTAGATTTGTTTACGAAAACAAAAACACAAACAAACAAGCAAACAAAAACACAAACAAACAAACAAACAAATAATTGAATAAATAAATAAATCCTGACAAGCATCAACACTGAGTAATCACAAATCAGTATCAATAATAATGAATGTTTAGCAATATCAAGAATTAGTATAATTATGTTTCCTCTATGCAAAATAGTCACAAGTCCAAAATTACTTTGCATAGATGAAAACATATACTAATTCTTAATACTGTGAAACAACCATTATTATTCATACTGATTTGTGATTACTTTATTGTTGATGTTTGTCAATTACTTATTTATTTATTTATTTATTTATTTATTTATTTAAGTTTTTTTGTATAGTAGTAGTGTATAGTAGAGTCCCCTGTGGTCTAAGTTGCACAGTATGCCTTAATTTGCCGACTAAGACTTATAGACTTTGTGGCTATAAGTTTCTTGTAGATATATACACAAGTATATGGTGTGTCTCACTCTCAAAGTTCATGTTAGCTTTCACATATTTCTTCTAGATTGTAAAAAAAACAAAACAATATGTAAATATGGGGTCAAGACCCACAAATTCTATTCTGTTTACGCTGTGGTGCCATGGAGGAGGAGGAGGAGGTGGTGGTGGAGGGGGGAGGGAGTTGATGGACTTTAATCTCCTTTATCTTACTCTACCAAACAACATGCATAGTCCTTTACTTTTACAAATAAGGCCAAATAAAAAAAATGTGAGGTTCTGGTTACCCAACCCCAGTTTTTCATGCCAATCCTAACAATTTTTTTTATGTATTCAAGAAAAAAAATAAAATCACAAAAACTGTGAGGTCTCACAAGAAATAGTGGATACGGAAACTGACATCAACTTGAAAAGACAATATAAAACCGTTCTTCCAATCTGTAATGGCTGTACACCTGATGGGAAGAAACCAATAACACAGAAACCATTTGGAAAACAATGGAAAACATAACTACCTGAATTGGATAGACACTCAGATATGAAAAAATATATATATATAAAAAAAATCCAATAAAAATCTACCTACCCCACCTATTCTAAAATTGAGCGTAATTGGAACCACACAATTGTTTTTGTTAGGCTTTATGTACAACTATGTAAGATATGACAGTGGCAATTGAGATTTTGACTTGACTATGATAGACACAAACTAAAACGATGTTGTGACATGTGAATACAGAGTGATACCTTATCCCTATTTAGTTACCAAACACTTCGCCGAAACATAGTATTTATATTCTGTTTCAATAACAGCTAAAAAGTTGTATGATTTTGGTATAATTGGAATTTAATTTTCAAAAAATCATGAAAATATTATAATCTCTCGCTAATTATTCAAATAATTATTTTGATTCTGATTAAATAGTAGAGAAATCTTTTCATATAGAAACTGAAATTTATTATGAATTTATCGTAAGTTCTGGAATCATCGGAAATTGGAAGAAATAATTGAAAAATTGGAAAGTTATTTTCCCACAGATTTGGAGTAAGAGTTCAAATTTCATTATAATTTTATTGGAAAATCAATTTAAGTTCTTTTCAAATGGAAATTCATCTGTGTTGGTAAACCATAGTATTCAATTTCACTTTTGTTCTGAACACAAATTGAAAATTTTACCTGAAATTTTCGACTGCACACTTCAGTCGCTGTCAACAGATTGACCCACTATTCAGTACACGTGACCTTATGGACATGTGAGCCTAAGAAGGGGTCATAGGTGTCTCTGGAAGTTTATATCGCCCTCCGTCTCTGTTTAATGATAACAAAGACTGAAGTGTGCAGTCGAAAATTTCAGATAAAATTTTCAAGTTTTGTTTGGAACAAAAGTTAAATTGAATACTGTAGTTTAAGTTCTCCTTATATAGTTCACAAAAAAGCAAGTAATTTGGCTTAAAAGTGCTTGGTACTAAAAGAGGTAATGACCTGACATATAGCGCCCTATAGGGACTGGTATGTCAACTATGAGGGCGCTATTAATAGCCCAACCAAAAAATAGTGCCTTCTAGTGGTTGTGTTGAAATATCACCAGTGTGCTAATAAATAGTGCTCTTTCATGGCTGCTGAAGTCAGAACAGACAGCACTATTTATCAACAATGGAAAAACATCCATGGCACCCATTTATAATGGAGTCTTCCACTGTCACCTGTGGACACTATATCAATCTCTACATAATGACAACCTCCAGAAAGACAGACTTGTATTGCTACCACCAGAGCGCGCTATATACTTTCCATTATACAAATGCAACCCTCTGGCAATATCATGTTTTGTTCAGCTATCACAAAAGGGCGCCATTTATGTGAAACATTTTGCATCTTGATAGTTGTGGTACTTTGGGTGAACAAAACTTTTGATAGAAAGCTCATCAAAAAACTTGAAGGACTACGTTTGTTCTTATCTTAAAACATTTATTTCCGTGGTAATTAGGGTATAGAACTGAACATTTCACTTCAAATAGTAACTCTATTTTCTTGAACATAGCAACAATTTTTGTGGCTGTTGCACAAAAAAATCCAATTTTATGTAAATATTTTTTGGCAACATAATGTGCCACATGTGCAAACTTTACCAAAGTAAAGGAATATAGTTTCAGATTGGACATGATTTACATAGAAAGACTGATTTTTTTTTTATGCCGTCATATTTGACATTTTCCATGTATATTTAAAAGTATCTCAAAATTTTGTCAGAATTTAGATATAAATGCATTGATTACAAGAAGCAGAGGTTAGTTTAGTTTACTTAGTGCCAATGGTTACACATAACGTTGCTGATGATTGGTAGATCAGCAGGGGGTCAGTCTAGTATACACGATTTGATTGGTTGGAGCATATTATATTACCTATGATTGGTTGCTCAGTAGGGTTAAGTTTAGTGAACTCATGTGATTGGTTGTTACATATATTAGCTATTCATTGTACAGATGTTTAAAATCATGCTTCCCACTAATTCCAAGTAGTTCTTCCGAGACAACATATTTCTGAGCACTATATTTGATTTTCCTCTGTCAACTATTTCCATTATATTCGTAGTGTGTACATCACAACTGCGTCTTCCTGTCGAAACTTCATACTGCAACATCACATTTTCTGATAGAGGGCGCTGTTTAATTTAAAGGTCTTTCACTTTACATGCAACCATCACATGGTTTGACGCGAAAAAATAAAATATCAATTTAAATGTATTCAATGGTTCTGTCTTGGTCCATGTAAGGCTTCCATGTAATGGTCTTTGTCAGTTATACAAATTTATTTACAGAAAAAATGAATAAAAATTTCTTTGAATACATCTCCTGTTCTTCAAACTATCATGTAACATTTTTGTAAAAAGCCTAAATCTATCACACTGTGTTGGGTATCCATTATAACTCCTGTATTCCATTCATGAATAGAGGGCGCACTTTACTTTAAAGGTCTATTTGTCTTTCCATACATTGATATAACTATTATAATTCCCTGATAGAGGGTGCTGATTAATTTAAAGGTCTTTCACTTTTCATGCAATAATATCACTACTGTAATTCTTTGATAGAGGGCGCTGTTTAACTTAAAAATCAAATTAATTTTTCATGCAATAATATCAACTTTTATTCTTAGATAGTGGGCACTCTTTACTTTAAAGGTCTATTTGACTTCTCTTGCATTAATATCACTGTTGTAAATTTTTGCTTGAGGGAATACTGTATATAGATTTGATAAATTAGTGTTCTTTTCATCAATAACACTGGTATTTCATCCCTAGAGGGCTTATTTTGCTTCATAAAGCTCTTTGTCTATTTGTGATTTTGCCATTAATATCAGTACTACGCCAGCATAGTTAACTATAAAGGACATTTCTTATTTCATTCCATCCATATATTTCAATGCTGCAGTCATTGCTAGGGGCAGTCTTCACATGTTTGTTTTCATCCCCCCCCCCCCCCCCAAGTTACAACCAACATGTATTAGGGGGATTTGTTTACTTGAAACATCTAAATTTATGTATTGCTATACATTCCTATTGCAATATATATCTTGTTCTTCCCAGTAGAGGGTGCACTCCTTGCAAAGGTCTCTTATGATATACATCTTCCCTCTAGAGGGTGCAGTTCTCTATAAAGGTATATCGTGATATGCATCTTCCCAGTGAATGGTGTAGTTCCCTGTAAAGGTCTACTATGATAAATATACTATTTCTTCCCACTAGAGGGCGCACTTCACTGTAAAGGTCTATCACTATATCTTCACATTTGTACGAAAGCTTACTTCTGATCCTTTTGAAATAATGAAAATTTATGGGTTTACCATTTTGTGTTCAAGGAAATCATCAATCTTGTATTTCCCATGGAGTTATTTGGTGGCCATATTGGATTCGGCGGCCATATTGGGTTCTAAAATAACTGATTATTTTTCTTGATTTTAAATGAGAATGGGTTGAAGTTTCTTGAGCAAAGTAACACAACTTTTTAACATTGTATTTCCAAGGCACATTTCATGTTCTTCTAGTGATAACATAATTGCCGTCCGACAGTTATTGCTCAGAAATGAATTAGTCTTCCTTATCATTTGCAACTTTTCAAAAAAAAAAATTTCAGTTCTTACAAGAAACAGTAGTTTCATAAATAAGTGTGAACAGTTTCAAAATATTCCCTCCACATTTGTACTTATAAAACATATTTTTAATGTTTAATGTAGTGCTACTGTCCTAGCCTAGAATCTAAGCATATCAACTTAAATGCTTTCCTTCTATCATTAGGGTTGTTCATGCAGACGAGTATTAAGTAGCGTCCTGATATGATAACTACAATATTTGAACATAACCTCATAATATTACATAGTAAGGGATGTTGTCCACAATCTTAATCTTCTATGTTGTCTGTAAATGTGTATTAAAGGTACTTTTCACAATTTTCTGCATCTGCAATTCCATCATGTGTTGTGTTTAAGGTCAATTTGCAACATAACTGATTGTCAGATGGCAAACCCATGAGCACATATCTGAATGAAAATAATTGTTTATCACTGAAATTTGGGCAAATTTAATAGAACAAACAGTTCAAATTTTTCTTCTGACTTTCATTGTCATTTCTAGGCAAGTTGATGAATGTTCAAAAAATAACACAGAGATGCCTAGCAACAAGACCATGCCTATAGCAACAACCAAATAAGGGTGTAGATGTACGATTCAAAGATAAGAACATGGATGGTTAGGCATCCGGATAAACACTTTAGAAAGTTAACACATACTACTGTAGAGTTGTACTACAACTAAAGTTGTGTATAAATTATTTACGCATCTGTAACTAGTTCATTCAATAGTGACATCATGCTGTTCAGCAGAATATCCTGGCAAAAAGTCTAATTTGCTCCACACGTGCACATTTCTGTACAAAACATGTTTTATCTCTTCCATAACCACCTGACTTCACATTCAACATCAGTAGTGCATTTGCACCCCCAGATTAACTATGGGTTGTGGAGCATATGTCAGATCTGTAAAGGAATGTCTGCACACTTGATAACAAGCCAAACTATTAAATAATCCGAAATTGGTCAAAAGGAGGACATAGATTTTTGGCAAGGGTAGTTCTGTGCAATAAATGAATGCCTTTATTTTTTACCATGAATTTATGTGGAGTAGGAAGTCATTGAGGCTTTAAAGACTCCTTGCTGTTCTGAGTTGGTTACAATACATGCCTGATTGGTGTAGTCGCAGTTACCCTTAAAGCTGTTCCAAATGTCTACGACACGTTGAATGAACAATATTTATGTATTACGTATATCCAATCTGTATTCAAATGATGAATTAATGTAGTAGCAATATCCCTTTCTGGTAAACTGTTCCAAATGTCCACAACACGTTGATTGAAAAAATATTTACATATAACTTATATCCAATCTGTATTAAGGTAGTAGGTGTCAAACTCGAATTACGTCAACGACGCAACTTTTGGTGCAGACTGAAATGGGCGCTCTTGTCAACATTCGAATGTGAAGCAAACACGGAAGTGTTTGGAAGTGAAGTGATCAAGTGTTTATAGATGTTTTTCGAGCGCTGTACGTACTCTTGGAGATTTAGGGGTGAATGGAAGGTAATCTCGTATAATTGAGTTTCAGAAGTCCTTGCGAAGAAAATTAGCTTTACTACCAGACTTAAAGAGGAACTGTTTTATAAATTTTAGACTTGATGAAAAGTATCATCAACCACACTTTCTAGGCTATATTGCCTGTCTGGAAACGTGGCCCACAAACCATTCAGACCTTTCAATGTTTATCTCTACAGAGGAAGTTATACATTCATGAATATAATTTTAATATCGGTGACAGTTTTTTTTAGTGTGGGTTTTTTTGACGTGAGAAGGTGACATATTTGACCACTGTAAACTTATCTTTGGCATTTGATCATTTGCCACACTACACATATAGACACAACAATGGCGAAAAATGTGCAACAAATATGATCCAAATGTATGTAAACAATCAACTCTCAAGTACCATAATCAAGTGTTACGGATGACAGAATACAACTTTTTGATATTCGCTAAGTTTTGATGTTTTGCAAGGTCACCGTGAACTCTCAGCTGTCATGAATTAATACTTAGAACAAATGTTTGCATTTCGCGAATAGTATTCTTCTGAGATGACAACATTAAGTTATTAAAAGATCGTTGATGTCAAATAATGACTAATTACAGACAGTTGGAAGAACAATGACGTGATCACATTGTTTAGCTAGTTTTCATATTTGTCAATATCATTTGCATTGAATTAAGGCGACGGCAATACTTCCGTTTTAGTCATTTATGGTGCTGATTATTTTATCACCCAATCATTTGAGTATTGTATATTTTATGTTTATAAGAATTTGATGGAATAATAAAAT